>NW_019384303.1:314555-423028 GCF_000671375.1 Centruroides sculpturatus
GGTTAAGGCTTTTATGTCCAACAGATGGCGCTACGAGTACGACGCCCTAAGTTTGCTTTTCTGTGAGGCATTATGCTTTTCTGTGAAAATGAACTAAAGCAGATCATCATCTATCTATTTATATAAATAAAAATGTAATGTTCGTTTGTTCCTGCCGATTCCTTTGAAATTTTGACACAACGATGCATTCGAATATGCACGTGTTTTTATATAATATAAATATCGAAATTTCCCCCATTGGGGGAGATGGACAGGATGAAGGCTTACCGTAAAGAACTCTGCTTCTATTTATACTATTTTAGATGCGGGTTTTTGCGTTTTTGATTGTGTTTTAATAGGGTACGTCAAGAGAACGTACACTAACAAGAAATTTTTCGAAAAATTCCCCCCCCCCACGGGGGAAGTGTTATAAATTTATAATAGATACATTTTGAGCCACAACAACTCGTGGCGGGGTCTGCTAGTGATTACAGTACATATTATCAGTATAGTAACAGTATGGATGAGAAACTATAACGACAGTAAATGGAGAATTAACTTGATCCTTGTTAATTCAGACGTATCGCAAGCTATTGACGTTTTTTCCTTCCCCACCGTCGATGGAATCTCTTAATTTTAGGGTTTTTTTTACTCTTTTCGCCCTTTGGGCACTGAGAGGACCTCTTATAGCAAGCCCATTATGAGGTTCGACCAGGCCCACAATGGGGCGACCGGGTGGTGATGGACGGGGCCCGACATATCCGAACGGACCATCCTTCGAAAAATTCCTGGGGATTCTTCGACCCGTCCGGATTCGATCCCGGGTCCCCCAGAGCGGCAGGCTGCCACGTTGACCGCTCGGCCATCCGGCCTCTTAATTTTAGGTTATGGAGATATAACACACGTTTCAGGATNAAAAAAGTACTAGAGTACTAAATCAGACAAGTATGATTAATGTGGAATGTTAGTTTTTAGCTAAAAACAAAAATGTAAAACATTTTCAGTAAAGTGTGAGCAGCAATGTTGTCATGATGCAACAGCCAGTTGTAGTTGCATCAAAGTTCTGATCATTTTTATTGTAAATCATCCACTCAACCTTAAGTTATGGAAAGAAAACGGTAACAAGAAAATCAAAATTCATTGTATGACCAGGGAGATGAATTCCCTGATCAGATAGCTCTTTGGTCATGATGATTACAGTCTTCCATTGTTACTTTATGTCTCAGGATTATAATTGTAAGTCCAACTTTTATCACCTTGGAGACGAAATTGGGTCATTAGTGAGATCATGACACATTTAAGGCGTCAGGACTCTGGGAAAGAATTTGGCAGCCACACGATGCATGTTCTTTTAATTTTGATTTCTCCTACCTTGTGGGCACTCAGTGGCGGCCCTAGCCAGGTTTTCAGGTGGTGCGAGATCTCATTGTGGCGCCCCCTGTAGTGCTTTATACAGGGGGCCGCCACTGTAGTACATTATACAGGGGGCGCCCTGATAACGTACATTTTTCACATTAACATAGTAATTACACATTATTAGTATAGTAGCACTATGGATGAGAAACGATAACGACAGTAAATGGAGAATTAACTTGATCCTTGTTAATTCAGACGTATCGCAAGCTGTTGACGTGTTTTCCTTCCCCACCGTCGATGGAATCTCTTAATTTTAGGGTTTTTTTTTACTCTTTTCTCCCTTTGGGCACTAAGAGGGCCTCTTATAGCAAGCCCATTATAGGTTCGACCAGGCCCACAATGGGGCGACCGGGTGGTGATGGACGGGGCCCGACATATCCGAACGGACCGTCCTCCGAAAAATTCCTGGGGATTCCTCGACCCGTCCGGATTTGATCCCGGGTCCCCCAGAGCGGCAGGCTGCCACCTTGACCGCACGGCCATCCGGCCTCTTAATTTTAGGTTATGGCGATATAGCACACGTTTCAGGATCATGTTTTATATTTTCACAACCCAGCTCACTCTTGTGTAAAATCTATAGCATAGTACTAGTATGGATGAGGAACTATAACAGTGAAAAAAAAACAATATTCTTTCACAAGGCAATATTTATTTAATTTCTTTCATACGACGATATTCATAACAATATTTATTTAAACTGCTATAGCACAGACAACGCTCACATCACGCGAAAGACAAATTTACATCGTAAATTAATTTAAAATTGAAACAAATTAAGAAATAAAATAAAATATATTTTCGCGGGTAGGATTAAGTAGTAATAAGGTGATCGGGTTTTATTTTTTTCGCAGACGATCTAGCGTTGCATTTTCGGCGCCTTCACTATGAAGGCGCCCGGTGCGGTTGCACCGTTCGCACCACCCTAGTGCCGCCCCTGTAGGCCCTAAGAGGGTTTTCAGGCCCACCAGGAGTCGATCGGGCGGTGAGGGATGGGGTCTAAAATAGTCACGAAGATCACCTTCAAAAAATTCCTGGGGTTTTCAATTGATTCAAATCCAGATCCTCTGGGCATAACAGCATATTTAGTACTGTACGTGTAACAGCAATATTACTGATAATATTGATTACAATTAACAATTTCGTTTTAGAAGTAGGCCTAGAATAAGTGTTTAATATTTTTGTATTTTAAAGTACAATTTAAAATGTTTTCCTGCTTCTTTTTAGAGAAAAATATTCATTTTAATTAATCCATTTTTTACTGAAATATGTATAGCGAAAACTCTTGGTCGATAATATGTTTGCAGAAAAGTGAAGAGAGTTCACATATCAAAGACATCTTAAAGGAATCATTATGTAAAGATAACTTGCAGAAAAAATTAAACAACCCGTGGAAGGCAAATTTTAAAAGAAAAATTGTTAAAAACAATAGATCTGCAATAAATGTCAGCACAAGATGTAAACTGAAAAACTGGTATTAAAATATTAACTATAGTATAATACTATACTGCAGGCTGAATGGTTTTGTTTCAAAAGTCTTAGAATTTTTGTAAGGCAAAATTGATAACAAGCAATGATGAAAAGTACATCAAAATTGACTAAAAGTACAGAAATNCGAAAAATTCCTGGGGATTCTTCGACCCGTCCGGATTCGATCCCGGGTCCCCCAGAGCGGCAGGCTGCCACGTTGACCGCTCGGCCATCCGGCCTCTTAATTTTAGGTTATGGAGATATAACACACGTTTCAGGATCATGTTTTATATTTTCACAACCCAGCTCACTCTTGTGTAAAATCTATAGCATAGTACTAGTATGGATGAGGAACAATAACAGTGAGAAAAACAATATTCTTTCGCAAGGCAATATTTATTTAAACTGCTATGGCACAGACAACGCTCACATCACGCTAAAGACAAATTTACATCGTAAATTAATTTAAAATTGAAACAAATTAAGAAATAAAATAAAATATATTTTGGCGGGTAGGGTTAAGTAGTAATAAGATGATCGGGTTTTATTTTATTCGCAGACGATCTATCGTTGCATTTTCGGCGCCTTCACTATGACGGCGCCCGATGCGGTTGCACCGTTCGCACCGCCCTAGTGCCGTCCCTGCTTAGGCACTAAGAGGGTTTTCAGGCCCACCAGGAGTCGATCGGGCGGTGAGGGATGGGGTCTAAAATAGTCACGAAGACCACCTTCAAAAAATTCCTGGGGTTTTCAATTGATTCAAATCCAGATCCTCTGGGTATAACAGCATATTTAGTACGTGTAACAGCAATATTACTGATAATATTGATTACAATTAACAATTTCGTTTTAGAAGTAGGCCTAGAATAAGTGTTTAATATTTTTGTATTTTAAAGTACAATTTAAAATGTTTTCCTTCTTCTTTTTAGAGAAAAATATTCATTTTAATTAATCCATTTTTTACTGAAATATGTATAGCGAAAACTCTTGATCGATAATATGTTTGCAGAGAAGTGAAGAGAGTTCACATATCAAAGACATCTTAAAGGAATCATTATGTATGAAATGTAATAACTTGCAGAAAAAATTAAACAACCCGTGGAAGGCAAATTTTAAAAGAGAAATTGTTAAAAACAATAGATCTGCAATAAATGTCAGCACAAGATGTAAACTGAAAAACTGGTATTAAAATATTAACTATAGTATAATACTATACTGCAGGTTGAATGATTTTGATTTAAAAGTCTTAGAATTTTTGTAAGGCAAAATTGATAACAAGCAATGATGAAAAGTACATCAAATTTGACTAAAAGTACAGAAATTTTATTATAGAAGAGCGAGTGTCACGGAGATGATTCGGAGTCAAGTGAAAAAGTCTGACTGGCTTTATATATACAGTATAAATCAAAATTTCCGATTTTCGGGGTTGATTTCTTCGCCCCCAAACACTTAAAGTAATTCCGAATATCTCGTTCGAAAGATAATTGTTATCTTGGGTAGTGTGCAAAATTTCATATTTTTCTGTAAAAGGGTTGCCAAAATATAAGCAAGCGAAAAGCGCGTTTTTCTCTAGGCACTGCAGGTGTTCCTACAGAAAAACTCAAATTTTAACATTTAAACCTCTCCAATCTAATCAGTGAGGTGCCAAAGAAACTTCAGGGTCGCTAGGTCAAAATTTACGAATGAAGCTATTTTATGGCACGGCGCTCTCAAGCAGGCCGTGCCATAGATGATGCAATGCCTCGTCTATGGCATCATTGCTTAAAATCGATAATTTTTTGGACAAACATTTATCATCCAAACAATAAGTATATTTTGGTCCTGTCAATAATCAATCTGCTCTCAATAATATTACTTTACTCTAAGTTCTAGTCGAGGGCCACGTGGTTGAAGCGGTAAAGGCATCAATTTCCTGTTCTGATGGATCCTGGATCGAATCTGGGTAGGAAACTTTCATGCAAATTCTTCCCGAATATTTGGCTTCCTCTTATCGTTACGGGTCTGGCCGAACCCATGATGGCAGAGAAGAAAAGACCCTCTTAGTGCCCATACAATGGCGAAATTTTAGTAAAACTAAAAAAATATAGAAGTAGGTAGTACAGACGACACCATTTTGAAATCGGTGTTCATAGACATCGACCGTTGACGATTTCATCACCCTATATATAAATAAATACAGAGGAACCTCGGTATACGATTTTAATCCGTTCCTGGTGTTTGGACGTATACCAAACCAACCTTTTTCATAAGAAGTAATGTAAAAATGATTAATCCGTTCTCATGTAAAAAAAATGGCTGGCATTAAACACCTCGCTAGTTTCTGCTTGATTTTTCATGAGATCAGCATGTATCCTTTTAACTTTCTCGCAAATAATTTCTTCTGATACGCTGTCACCGGCACACTGTTTTTCAGTTATCCAAAGCAAAAGCAATTTCTCGACACGATCTAATGTCTTCGATCTCTGTTTAGAAATTGATTTAACCCCTNACAAACATTTACCATTCAAACAATAAGTATATTTTGGTCCTGTCAATAATCAGTCTGCTCTCAATAATATTACTTTACTCTAAGTTCTAGTTGAGGGCCACGTGGTTGAAGCGGTAAAGGCATCAATTTCCTGTTCTGGTGGATCCTGGATCGAATCTGGGTAGGAAACTTTCATGCAAATTCTTCCCGAATATTTGGCTTCCCTTATCGTTACGGGTCTGGCCGAACCCATGATGGCAGAGAAGAAAAGGCCCTCTTAGTGACTACATAATGGAGAAATTTTAGTAAAACTAAAAAAATATATAAGTAGGTAGTACAGACGACGCCATTTTGAAATCGGTGTTCATAGACATAGACCATTGACAATTTCATCACCCTATATATAAAGAAATAAAGTAAATACGAAAAAGTAATCTCCATGGATTGGTACTCGACAAAAGAATAAAAATAATAAAATATTTTAATAAAGTTATTTAACTTATAAAATTTTCTGAAACAATTATATACAGTATGAAGAATCTTTAAATAATATAATTATTTCAATTTTAATCCGATAGATGGCGAAATAAATAGTTCATCTAAAAAAATATATTTATTTATTTCTGTTTTTATCTATCAGATTTTAATGTTAAATAAATATTTAATCATTTCATTAATTTAAAAATAATTATTAAATATATTTAATTTTAAAATATCGAAACACATAATTAATAATTAAATTTTCATTCAACAGATGGCATTGCACGTTTTTTTTACGTAAATAATATTTTCTATCTATATATATTAAGAAAATTTATTTAGCATAATTTAAATTATAATTATTTTTTACTTTTAATTATATTAAACATTTGCATAAAATTAATTAAAATATTTAAAGCTGCAGAAAAGAAATAGAAAAAAAAATTTTTAACATGGCTCCATCTATTGTTACAATGTGTAAGCATAGAGTAGTTAATTTGCTAGGTAATGAGAATGGAAATCCAATAGAACGTGTTTAAAGCGACGATCAACATCTGTTTAGACAGCAACGACAAGATTTCAGCTTCTCTTATCAGCATTAATATTTAAATGACCTTTTAATTACATCTATAAGCAAAGCGTTATCATTAATAATGGATGAATTTACTAAGATGGAAATTTTTGCTACTTCTTCTCTTAGCAAAAATTATCATAAAGTGTTAAAAATACTGTTTTACATACGTCAACCATCGACTTGAGATTATCGACGAAGAAATCAGCGCAAGAAATTTGTTACACTTCACTTTTAAAACTTAAACTCTAGCAGTTGAAAATAACTAAATTCGATTTTAAAAAGCGCCAATGTAATCAAATTAAAATCAACAATCGATTTTTATGGCATCGGAATTAATCAAGAACTTTTTTCCCTTTCTTTTTCTTCCCTTTGATATCCAAAGATCCAAAATAGGATGCGGGTGAAATATCCTCAACCATTAAATCCACCAAATATCCAGAGGTAAATTAAATACATTATATTTGTGAGCGGCAGAGGTTCTGTAAACACGTCCTGATGCACCTTCGGGGTAACACAAACCAAACAAAATCTGTTTGGATACTTAGATTAAGCCAAATATATTCTTTTGGATCCTCTCTTTATCGATTTTAACTAATTATAAATCTGCTTACTCCAATATATCAGCTTTATTTACTAGTTTAACCCGAGCCATCTTCGGAATTTCAACCATATTCAATGTTAATGCAAAACGGTATTAAAAACTCGGAAATTTTATGAAAATTTCGCTGTTTTTTTAAGATTTAACACGAGTTACTCGAAGATGAATCATTCCATTGCAACCATTCGTCCACTTTGTTAAGAAATTTAGAAATTCAATTCACTTATTGACAAGTCCAAAAATGTATCTTATGTAATGCAAATATTATACAGAGAAGTTTTAAAATGTAGAATAAGTTCAGATGTATACAATGTGTTTATGTTTAGCCATTTTTTACATTCAATGCGTGTCTAGAGTGTGGCAACGTGGAGTAGTCTCCGGAGGGATGATAAAAAGGTCAAATTCGGAGCCATTTCAATAGGCATAAATGATAAAAATAGTAAAAGAATATTCGAGTTACATAAAATTTCGGTTTAATACAATGTTAATATTTATTCTTAAGCTAAAGTTTTGGTTTATAAATTGGATTAACGAGAAGGAATATCAATTTTGATTAAGCTTGCAACGAAATAATTCGATAATGCAATTTATGGTTATCCTCGTTTGGATCTCTCATTACCCACGCTCTTATAGAATGAAAGCCTTAACAGATTTTTTTATTTTATTTTATTCTTGTTGCTATGACAAAAATATTTTGTTCCATCGTGTCGGCTTATAAAATTACTTGGGTGTTTTATGATTTAATTTAGTGGAGTTCTTTGAAAGAAGTTTACGATCGAAGAAGGCCTTTGAAAGGATCGATAGAGGCCGACATCATCATGTTGAACGTTTCACTTAGTTGTTTCCTTTGATAAAAGATAAGAAATTGCTCACAATTATAAATTGTTCTTTAAAGGTAATTATTTACAGTAAAACCTGCGTAAGCCAGAATCGCATTGTTTTTCATTTTGAACAGTTTTTTTTAATCGCTCCTTTTCGAAGAATTTTTCCCATTTAGGCAGGTTTCCGTCTTGTACAGGTTACTGTATTTAATATATATATATATATATATTTAATGNTGATCTGATAGCTCTTTGGTCATGATGATTACAGTCTTCCATTGTTACTTTGTGTCTCAGGATTATAATTGTAAGTCCAACTTTTATCACCTTTGATGACCTTGGAGACGAAAATAGGGTCATTAGTGAGATCATGACACATTTAAGGCGTCATGATCTCTGGGAATGAACTTGGCAGCCACACATGGGCGTAGCGAGGGGGGAGCCTGGGTGGGCACGGCCCCTCCCAGGGAACCTGGTGCCCTCCCCAGGAAATCACAGCCGAAAAAGTGTTGAGTCGATTTGTAAAAACCTAAAGCTAAAATAAAAGTTTTGAATACTAAAAAAAGGTGAACGGCTTGCTCGGTGCCCAATAATGAACAATAATTTGAAATAATTCAATTTTGTGTCAGGTTGGCCTCCACTAGGCCCCCCCATAACAAAACTCTGGCTACGCCCATGCAGCCACACGATGCATGTTCTTTTAATTTTGATTTCTCCTACCTTGTGGGCACTCAGTGGCGGCCATAACCAGGTTTTCAGGTGATGCGAGATCTCATTGTGGCGCCCCCCTTTAGTGCCTTATACAGGGGAGCGCCACTGTTACATTATACAGGGGGCGCCCTGATAACGTACATTTTACACATCAATACTATTATTATAAAGAGGTAATGTTTGTAAGTACAGTAGAGCGTCGTTTATCCGAAAGTCGGTTATGCGAAACGTCGGTTATCCGAAAGAATTACAGTCTGCAAATTTAAATTTTCGCTAGTGCTGTGGCGCTGCAATCTTTGACTATATCTTGGGCTACTCCAATATTTTTTTTGTTGATGTGTGTGTTTTAGCTGGCAGCACTGACACTTTTTTGTGGTGTTTTTCCAAGGACTGTGTGTCATGCTGATTTGTCATGTTTTTGATACTAGATTAACTTCTAAAGTATAATTTTTTTTTGTTTTTATTTTTCAATATATATATTTTGTTTGTAAAAAATAAAGAAGTAACTTTTAAAGATACAATAGCCACGATTATTATTTTAAAAAGTTTACATTAAGCTTAACATCAACAAAAATTCAATGCGAAGCGACACGCAACGGAGAAAAATTTCAACACGAGATAGGTTAATGTATTTTTTTCGTACATAATTGGTTATCCGAAAAATAAGTTATCCGAACAACCCCAGGCCCCAATTGATTTGGATAAACGACGATCTACTGTATGTAGATTTATAACTTATTTTGTTTAGCTTCAAACACAATAGAAATAATAAAAACACTCACCAGTAGTTATCTCTACTTCTGAAGGCACATATTCGTCACTAGATCCATTGTCAGCCAATATACTTGGAGTGCTAACACTGTCCCTGTCACTTTCTGAGCTCAATGCTTCACTCATTTAAAAAATAAAATAAGTTATGCACAATGACGTGGAATATATAATCAGTCGCATGTAGCTTTCACAACACTAGAACAAAAACAGTAACTGGAATAGTGGTGTAACTCCCGGTTACACCACTTTGGCTATCAACAGATATATAGCACTGCTGACTGCATAAACTTGTGCTGCCATCTATGGAGCTGTTTGGGAAACTAGGAGTTACACCACTATTCCTGTAGGTAGTTTTTACATATTCGTAATTCATTTCTAGCATTAACACAGATTTCTTCAAAAATGGAGTTACACCACTTTGGCTTTAAAGGGCTCATATAAAAACAAACACAAACATCAACATAACAATTGAGCTGGAAGATATTGAACTGGGTAACTGTAAACAGTAATTATTTCAAATGTTGTAGCTGTAACCCATAAAGTAGTCAATAAACAGTTTTGATAGTTCTGGAAATGTATCAGTAAGTATTTCTTTTAATTTTGACCCATTCATTTCCTGTTGCAAGGTAATAAATCTTACAAGGAGACCCTACGGCTTTGGGGAAACAGATTTTGATGATCTTTGGTGTAGAGGTAGTACACTATGTGAGTGTACTACCTGTAAAATACTAAACTGCAATACTCAAGTATAATCGAGAAAAACGAACTTAAAGTTTTTTAGCACTTTATATATAAATTATACACGCTTCCTCTTGAGCGTCCTGTGGCTGAGTGGTAACGATCTTGACTTGNGAGACGGACGGAAATTTAATTAGAATTAAATAAGGTAAAACCTGCGTAAACCGGAATGGTAAATGCCGAATGTTTCTTCAGTTTTTAACGTATCGTTCTGTTCCGTTTAGGCAGGTTTCTGTTTTATTCGGGTTATGTTCTGAACAGGTTTTACCGTATTTATAACGGTTTTTAATGTAGGAGACGAGTTTAATATCTCCGAAATCTTTAGGAAGATGCGGATAAATCCCACATTTTTTCAGAGGGCACAGTATTATAATGTTGTATAGATTACATTAGGCAGGTTTCCGTTTTATACACGTTCCGTTCTGGACCGGTTTTACTGTATTTATAACTATTTATAATGAAGGAGACCCGGTAGGCTTCTATTTTTAACAGGATAAGAAAAAGCAGAAAATCGCCCCGTTTCTATGAATTTTTCCGTTTAGGCAAGTTTCCGTTTTATATAGGTACCGTTCTAGGTTTCACCGCGTTTATAGCCGTTTCCAACGAAGGAGGCGCATTTAAAATCTCCTAAATCTTCAGGAAGATGCGGATAAATTCCATCTTCTTTCAAAGCGCTCAGCATCTTTACGAAGAATTATCACTTCGTACATCCCGAAACTTGAATTAAATCTTGATTTTAAACTAAAATAAAAATGAAGAGAACTTATTTAAAACGATTCTATACAGATTAACATCATCTACGAATTGAATTCTTAAGATTTGATCAAGGCGATAGGGACAATTCGGAAAATTTCGATAAAGGCAATTCATTCGATAAAATTAAATTAGAAAGATAAGATGTAGCTTAAGTTACTTAACGAACTGGACTTAAAATTAATCTATTAATTAATTAATTAACTGTTTATAAAATTTTAAACCGAAAGACTAAATTAGTCTTTCATAAATCGTACAAAGCAGAGGATGAGGAGGAGAAGAATGAGGAGGAAGAGGAAGAGGTAATTAATTAATCGAATTCGTTATAAATTCCATATTTTCCTATTTGAATCTTTTTACTTGAATAAAATTAATCATTTTAATCGTGTTTTTAATTCGATATAAGGTTAATTGTTCGACATTATCCTACGCTAAATCCGTGGATGCGAGGGAGGAGAGATTAAGACTCATTCTTACAGCGGGATAACATAAATGAAAGTGAAATAATTTGTTCAATTTATATGGAAATTCTGTGCCACTTACTTCTTAGAGTTTAGTTTCTCTTATGTAAATTGAGGAATGTTACAATTCTGCGAGGGAAATACAAAGTAGAGATTGATAGAGCAATTACATTCGCTGTTGTTGGGATGACAAACGAAAGATCACATCTGTTTCTTCACTTCCAAACATATTTCTTGAATAAGATATGCTCTACTGCTAAACTAATGCAATTTTTTCCCTCTCTCTTGAAATAAAAGGGACATTATTCATGGATTCAGATCCTACAAGAATCTTTTAGAGGATACAAATTTTATTACGGAATTTATTTTTTCTTGCATCAAATTGACCACTTATTCCCTGTATTAATCGACGTTAAAAACATCATTTTTAGCAGGAAAAAGATGGAATTTCTGCTAAATTTACCAGATGACAGCTCAGATAGCTGATCAAGTCCGGAAATGACGTGAGTAACATGAAACCGAGACCGGAAGTGTCAGAACTGCCAAGAGGATGCTATCTGACAACAGTCTCAAACATCGACAAGAAAGATAAGATGGAGCAATCCTTAACTACTCTCGCTTACGATACTATAAAGAAAGAAATATATATATATATATTTAATGGAAGCTCAAGAGGAGGAGAGATGTAGGAAGCTCTCCCTTTTCTCGGAGCTTCGTTTTGTGGTACTCTAGAAAAAATAAAAATTAAATTTTTGTGGTTTCAAATCTCGTCACTCCCAAAAAAAGTCCTATTTAACGGTTCACTAAACCTTGTTTCTGGTTCAAATTTCTATTGATTGTTTGTAATTTACTCGATTCGATTTTAAATCTTCTTCCACCAATAGAAAAAAAGGATGATATTTCATCCTTACCTCAATCTTTCGATTTCAAATTTAATATCAGTAGAATTTTGATTTTAAATTTAATTTTTCAACTTCTGATTTTTTCCATCTTCTTTATTACTATACCCATTGGTTTTTTTCCCCTCCATAAAAATTAATTCCTCTTCGTTATGCTATTGAAGATCAATTTATATAATAAAGGATTGCATCTAGCATAAAATGAGAACTTTAAATTAAAAATAATATATTATTATTTATTGCACTCTTATATCTAAAATATTATAGTTAAACCTCTAAACAACGGACACTGGTGGGAATATAAAAAATGGCTGCTATTCGGAGTGGCCGTTATTTGCAGATTGTTTTTATGCATGTTTGTTCAACGTTCTTGAAAAATGACCGCTGTTTACAGGTGTCCAGCGGCTCTAAGAGGACCGTTTTTCCATACTTATTGTAGATTCGGCAGGCCCACGATGGGGTTGTCAGATACTGAAAAATGAAGGATGCTCTCCCGGATCCTCCAGAATGGTAAGCTGACTGTAGTAAGTAGAAGTGGCCATTATTTGGAGGTTCGACCGCATTAATATAACTCATCTAAGCATTATCTAGCGCATTACATTGTGTAGAATGATCGAAACATCGCATTGTATCGTTTATAACGTAGTTATTCTCAAGAATACATCAAGAAAACTACGTTAGAATCTAAAGAAAATTTTAATTTCTGTTTCAAGTTCGAATTCTCCCAAAATATGTTCATAATTCTTAATTGATATCAGAATTATTTTATTCTAAATTACATTTTGATTTCCTGAAAACAAAAATTAAGGGTCTGGCCATTAATCACGTGCACAGTTTAAGAGGGAGCGACTCGAGGCATTGTCCACATGGACTTTTTTAGTGGTTTCAGTGGCAAACGAATCTGTTCTTATAATTCGTGTGAATAAATTATCAGTCGGAAGATATTTGCAAGACTTTTTTACGTCATTTATCCAACTATTGTATACGTAATTAAAGGGGAGGGGTTTACTAGAAGTACGTCATTGTACACAAGAGGGAGAGATGGAGTCAAAAATGGCTCAAAAACTGTACACCTAATTAACGAAGGGCTCCCAATGTGTAAGGAACGATTGTTTTCTTTAAATTTGATGAATTAAATTGTGTTTAGTTTGAATATTAACTATTTATACATATTCGAACGTGCACACGTTTATCAATGCTAAACAAATCTTTGTTTTTCATCAATCTTCATCACCCTGCTGTTAGTATTGTCATTCTAACGTATTCTACAACTAGCTAATTCCTCTTCCATCCTTAACTGTAACGTATCTTTCCTAATAACGCTCTGAAGATTTCTTTGGCCTACCTTATCCTTCATCCATCTTCTACAGAAAAGAAAAGAAAAGAAAAAGAAAAATTGTCAAACAGATTTTGATAAAATTTAATATAGAAGCTACTGACAAGAATTATTCATAAATTTTTACAGTTTTTACCATCAGATTGTTATGAGCCAAGAAATTCAATGATTAAATGTCGTGGTTTCTCTCGCTTGAAATATTAAATAACATTATATTTTATAAGTTTCACGGAGCCAATTTTCTAAATATTAAGAAGAATAAGAAATTTCCGAATTTATACTTAAATTTTAATTCATTTTTGAGAGAATTTAAGATATTTTTAGACTTCATAAATTCTATTATTTATTTTTTTAAAGAAATTCTATGGTTGTAATTATTGTAGAAGAATTATGATAAAAGTTTAATTTAAATTATTCGAAATGAATTAAATTACTTCATATAAAACGATTCAAATAATTATTTTAATGCTTTTGCGGTACTCTTAAACGTTATTTGGACTCGATTGGAGCTATGGATTGGCTAAACTTCGATGAAGAATCTATAATTTTCACGATAAATAAACAAATATTTTAAGATGATAAATATTAATTTTATTCTTAATCGTTACGTGAATTTATTCTGTATTAAATATGCCAAAATTTAATGATTACAATATTAAAATAAAGCGAGGAGTTAACAGATAACTGTTGATGCTTTGGTATAAACTCCACGTCCAACCTTAGAAACCACCAAGATCTAGATACTGTTTCGCCCTCGTGGCAACTAAACGGGAATTTACAGCACTATTATTTATAAATTATATCCCCGCTTTACGACTTAATTAATTAGTTCGAACCGTCGCAAGTCGAATTCTATATATTCTGCTCTTAAAAATAAACTCTAAACCGTATAATATCTTACTAGTAAGTATTTAAATCTGGCATTTTATATAATCTTAATAAAAAAAAGGTTCATGCCAACCGTAAATAGATCTGTTGATGTATTTTAACTCTGTTATAAGATAAAAAGTATAGAAAGAAATGCACGACTCCATCCTGTTATTGAGTTACATCACTCGAAATTATATTGAAGCGAATAAGTAATTAATTTACTTTAAATTGTAATATTTTATTAAATATAAAATTCTTTTTTTAAAAACAAATTTTCGCTCCTAAATTAGGCCATAAAAATCAAAGCTTTCGATTTCATTTTGTTCCGTTATTTTAAATTCACTCAAGGTCACGAATCCACCAATCGTCTCTTTCGACCTTGAAAAAGGATAGAGATGATTGGTTTAAATTTGTCGTCTCAATTTTGTCGCCCGTCAGAATTGGCCTTTAGAGTATAAATTAAATATAAAAAAATAATAATAATAAATAAATTTCCATAGTAAAATAATTTAAAATAGAAGAAACTGGACCAGATTCTGTTGCAGAAACTTCAACCATTTTGAAAATTACCCATTAATTTTTATTTAAATTATATTTAAAAAAATTGTTTCAGTAATTAATCTACTTAATAAGATTAATAGATAATGAATACATTAATATATTCCAGAACAAAGGATTAAATTCTTTAAAGCTCTCTGATGTTAAGTTTAATACAATAATTACTTATTCTTTTATATATTGTATAGTAATTTAAATAAAACATAACAATATGAGGAATTAAATGTACATTTTCAACGGTAAACTTCACGAAAATCGTTTAAAACGGACGATTTTTTTTTGAAACTGCCGCAACTCTTCAAACAGGTAAATTTCCTATTACAATTTCATAATACCAGAAACACGAATCCCTTTATCACAAATACCGCATCCAGACATTGGTCTGAGCTCTTGGTATATTCATTATTTATTACAGAATTCTCTAAAATTCCCCTTTAAACAACTAACACGGGTCAATCTTGTTTTACTGTAAACACAAAGCGCAGTAGATTTATAAATTTTATAAGAAGAAAAATGTTAAAATCAACCGAATTTTTTTTTATTTAAAAAAAGAAGACATAGTTTGTAATCTTTAAAAAAATCCCCGACATTTGCCTTTCTCCTATAATTCATTTTGACACTCTGTCAGAAGAGAATCCGGTCAAATATATATAAAAAAAAAATCCAAAAAAAAAAAGGGCCGTGAATGCTCGATAGTAGATGTGTTTTTACGTTAGAAAAATACATATCGCTAAGACAAGCGTACTTTCTTTTAACATTTTTATGTTATTTTCGGGAGACAAATCTTGTCGAAATCATTAATCATGCTGAAATATTGCTGAAGAGTCACACAGCCGCGCGTGCCATTTTCAAATCACCATTCTCCTCTACCAGAAAACGAATCGTATTAAGAAAACAGTCGTTCTTTCAACTCGAAATTTATTGAATGTAATGTCTTATATATATACAGTCTTCATTTTAAATTTTTATTTTGAAGCGTAATGTCTACCAAGACTTTGATAACTCAATTCTTCTTTTTTTATGTAGTCGTAGATATTCAGAGCATCCTTTTCTCTTGCTCTTCACCTTTCTTTCTCTCCCTCTCACTCTCCTTTGTTAAAATTGACTGAGATTTAAGATAACTGAAACAAAACTTTGCAAAATCTTTCTCGTATTGTGCAATTCTCTGATTGGTTTAAGTGCTGCAAAGGCAATATACGAGTTTGTATCAATGGGCTTTGGAATTGGATTTGGTGGTAGTGAAATCATTAAAAGCGATATTTTCTTTCTATGCCTGTCTTTAAAATTTATTTTAACTTACCTTAGAAAATTGTTAGATTTAAAATTAACTCAATATCTTATTTTCTTTGAAGTACTCCATTGGCTGAGTTGCAACAGAAGGTCCATGTTTGCACTCCTCTAAAGCACACAATTTCTCTGTATAAAAATTCCTTCTGCATCATTTTATCTCGTTTAAAATTCCATTTTTCTTTATTATTTTTTTCTAAAAGAAAAAAAATACGTATAAGTTCTGAATTTTTACATCATTAAAGAGTTGCTTATATTCAAATCGTGTAAGCAGGAATGGATTAAACTAGAAGTCGAATGTTGAAATTTCTAAGGATAAACTTAGCTGTCCGCTTGGTAAATCTGGGATTAAATTAAATCCAGAGATAAGATAGCTTTAACCTTAAGTAAGCTCCGAAGAAAATGAAAATAAAATTCTTTTCGAATAAAAGTAAAAGGAGCGCAATCAGCGACTTCTTCAATTGGGTCCTTCAGAAGGATTAGTAATTACTTTATGCTTCAGGAATAGCACTACAAATCTCTCCTTCCAAAAACTGTAGAAACTTATAAATTAAGTGGCTGTAATAAGTAAAATTTTAGTACGGGAAAAACCTGCGTAAGCCGGAATTTTTTCCGTTTACACAGGTTTCCGTTTTGGACAGGTTTTTCTGGAATAGAAAGGAGAAGAACGACTTTAATAAATGATTACAAATTAAAGTTTTCCAACAAAAAATATTTATTCGCCAATATTTTTTTGGTAGAGAGAGGGGGAAGGAAGAGAAAGAGAGAGAGAAAGAGTGAGAGAGGGAGAGGGAGAGAGAGAGTAACTATCAGTCTTAGGGAGCAGCATGCAATCAGCGATCTACATTCTCACTTTGCCCATCATTCACCATCCTATCATCGCTGTCTTGTGACAAACTAATGAAGTGCCAGCATATAGTTGCGAGGCCGGAATCGCATCCTGTCTCTTAGTTGCAGTTCATCCATCAGAACTAAAAGGCCATCGCTGCAAAGACGGCCATGATGGATGGAACAACAGCAACGCCTCGATCGTTCTTTGCCTGTCCACCAATTTGTCTGTATTTGACTGAAGAGGTCAGGTGTGTAATAACGACTAATAGAGTGACGTCCATTTTCTTTCCTTTTACAGTAAAACCTGTCCCGAACGGAACCTCAATACAATGGAAAAATTCTTCGCAACGGAGCGATTCGATACCGTGCCATTCCGTCTTACACAGGTTTTATTGTATAGTTTTCTAAACAATTCCCTCTTCTTGTCTATCGGAAATTTAAATATGGTATTTTAAATAGTTTTTTTTTTTCCTGTTGAAGGCTGGGTGAATGAATACGCGCCATTTACTCCCTCATGCCCATTAACCATACATCGCTCTTTTTGTATGCCCATGAAACAACTAACTTTAATTTTTCTTAAAGATTTTTATATGTACAATATAAATCACGTAGGAATGATTGAAACAATGGGAATTCAATATGACAGCCTTACAACATCAATTATCTTCAGCAAGCACTACGTTTGATGAATAACTCGCAGCAGACATTTTGATAACTTCAAATCTTAGAAAGTTTATTAAGATTTTTGCAATTTTTTAAAGAAATTCTTTACGAGAATGCGTAATTTGGACAGGTTTTAATGTACAGTAAAACCTGTGTAAATCGGAATTGTACGGTACTGAGTATTTTTAACAGGTTTTTTTTTCCTTTTAAAATAGAAAATCGTCCGTTTCTGAAGAATTGTTTCCGTTTTATTCAGGTTCCGTTTCCTACAGGTTTTGCTACATTCGCAATCTAATAAACGTGGCCCGGTTTGGCAGGTTTTCTTTTATTCTTTAGCGTACAAAATCACTCCGTTTCAAAGAATTTTTCCGTTTAACACAGGTAAACCTGTGTAGAACGGAATACGAATGCTTGGAGAGAGGAATTGCATCGTCGATCATATTTACTATGGAGAGTTTTTAAGGTTAAAGTTAATAAAAGAGCAAAACGTTTTACAATAAAAACCAAACGAAATCAGATAATTTGATATTTTCATACAATGAATAATTGCGACACAAGTGAACACGACAATTTCTCCCTCCCCCCGTTTTTCGGGGGCTGAAATAAGAAAAACTTACGATTACTTTGGTATAATTATAGGAATACAATCATTGCGGAATTAATCTTAGGTTTTTTTGCCCAAGGGACCAGAAGAAAATCGATAAAGGAGACAAGAAACAGCAATCGATACAACTGCAAAAACTTCTTTTTTAATGACATTTGACATCAATTATTATTATTGTTATATCATAACTAATCTGCAGAAAGTGCGTTTTCTATCGGAATTTTTTATTTATTTATTTATTTATTTATTATTATTATTATTATTATTAAATTTTTATATAAAATCGTCTCGGATATTAACGAGACGGACGGAAATTTAATTAGAATTAAATAAGGTAAAACCTGCGTAAACCGGAATGGTAAATGCCGAATGTTTCTTCAGTTTTTAACGTATCGTTCTGTTCCGTTTAGGCAGGTTTCTGTTTTATTCGGGTTATGTTCTGAACAGGTTTTACCGTATTTATAACGGTTTTTAATGTAGGAGACGAGTTTAATATCTCCGAAATCTTTAGGAAGATGCGGATAAATCCCACATTTTTTCAGAGGGCACAGTATTATAATGTTGTATAGATTACATTAGGCAGGTTTCCGTTTTATACACGTTCCGTTCTGGACCGGTTTTACTGTATTTATAACTATTTATAATGAAGGAGACCCGGTAGGCTTCTATTTTTAACAGGATAAGAAAAAGCAGAAAATCGCCCCGTTTCTATGAATTTTTCCGTTTAGGCAAGTTTCCGTTTTATATAGGTACCGTTCTAGGTTTCACCGCGTTTATAGCCGTTTCCAACGAAGGAGGCGCATTTAAAATCTCCTAAATCTTCAGGAAGATGCGGATAAATTCCATCTTCTTTCAAAGCGCTCAGCATCTTTACGAAGAATTATCACTTCGTACATCCCGAAACTTGAATTAAATCTTGATTTTAAGCTAAAATAAAAATGAAGAGAACTTATTTAAAACGATTCTATACAGATTAACATCATCTACGAATTGAATTCTTAAGATTTGATCAAGGCGATAGGGACAATTCGGAAAATTTCGATAAAGGCAATTCATTCGATAAAATTAAATTAGAAAGATAAGATGTAGCTTAAGTTACTTAACGAACTGGACTTAAAATTAATCTATTAATTAATTAATTAACTGTTTATAAAATTTTAAACCGAAAGACTAAATTAGTCTTTCATAAATCGTACAAAGCAGAGGATGAGGAGGAGAAGAATGAGGAGGAAGAGGAAGAGGTAATTAATTAATCGAATTCGTTATAAATTCCATATTTTCCTATTTGAATCTTTTTACTTGAATAAAATTAATCATTTTAATCGTGTTTTTAATTCGATATAAGGTTAATTGTTCGACATTATCCTACGCTAAATCCGTGGATGCGAGGGAGGAGAGATTAAGACTCATTCTTACAGCGGGATAACATAAATGAAAGTGAAATAATTTGTTCAATTTATATGGAAATTCTGTGCCACTTACTTCTTAGAGTTTAGTTTCTCTTATGTAAATTGAGGAATGTTACAATTCTGCGAGGGAAATACAAAGTAGAGATTGATAGAGCAATTACATTCGCTGTTGTTGGGATGACAAACGAAAGATCACATCTGTTTCTTCACTTCCAAACATATTTCTTGAATAAGATATGCTCTACTGCTAAACTAATGCAATTTTTTCCCTCTCTCTTGAAATAAAAGGGACATTATTCATGGATTCAGATCCTACAAGAATCTTTTAGAGGATACAAATTTTATTACGGAATTTATTTTTTCTTGCATCAAATTGACCACTTATTCCCTGTATTAATCGACGTTAAAAACATCATTTTTAGCAGGAAAAAGATGGAATTTCTGCTAAATTTACCAGATGACAGCTCAGATAGCTGATCAAGTCCGGAAATGACGTGAGTAACATGAAACCGAGACCGGAAGTGTCAGAACTGCCAAGAGGATGCTATCTGACAACAGTCTCAAACATCGACAAGAAAGATAAGATGGAGCAATCCTTAACTACTCTCGCTTACGATACTATAAAGAAAGAAATATATATATATATATATTTATATAATCTATTAAACGCCGTAATAATAATATAATCTGGGAGTATTAAGATCAATATATAAGAGAATAGCAGGTAAATTAACTTCTTAAAGACCATTATACTCCGAGTTTATCTTTGACATCAGGAAATATGGCCGAAGGTGGATGGTGTTTTGCATCCTTACCTGCTCCTTAACCACAGCAGAATATTATAAATTATAATAATGTTTATATGCTACCTTTCTCAGTCTTGTCTACTTTAGCTAAAGTATAAGACAAGAGAAAATAGCATCGTCCGGGGAGAACTATTTTAAGAAAATTCTCTCCAGTTATGTTATCTGAGTCTCTCAGTATCCATATTCTGCTCGTTTGTCCAATCTAAAACATCCTTTCTTTAACTTAATGGTTCCCAAAAGAATATTTTACGTAACTCTGACATCATATCACCAGGTAATTCATAAACTACCAATCTTTCTTCTTTTTTTTTTTCTTCTATGCTGGGAGCAAAGTGTTTTAAGTTGCCTCTACCAGGAATAATACAACTATTTACGGGATTTTTAGGGATTTTTCTGGTTATCCGGTCGCTTCTACATCTATAATTCTTCCCTCTTAACTATATTTATCTAGTTTAAGGGTGGGAAGAGCCAAAGAATTCCAGTTATTTTAGTTTGTTTTGGTGTAACTCTAGTGGACTTTATCCTACGAGGCAGACATGATTTACGAGTTGGCACTTAATGCACGAGTCGTGAGTCGCTTGGAGATGGTTTCTAGTGTAAAATATTTGCTTCTACTCATTAATTGGATTAAGTTAAAGACTTTATTTATATAAAAATTGATTGCTTTAATATTTATAAGCTCTTCTTTTTAATATATACTCGATTTTTCAATGTTTTGATAAGGGGGAGCATCAATTTTCATGAAGATTTCCGCCAGGAAATCTCGTATAAAACTTTGAAAACAATATTTAAAATCAAATAAGAAGAAGGAAATCGCTCTCGGGGGGTGAAAAAGTGAGATTTTTACCATTAGAAACGGAAGAAAATCGCTTTTTTCCGGGTATGAAAACGGCGTTACTATCCAAACAATGAATTATAGGACAACACGACTTTAATATACAAGGAAATTTTTAGATTTAACATCAATACTCGTTCGATATTTCATCTATGTACGGCCCTGTACGCTCTCAGAATATTGGTTTCTTTAAAGTTAATGTTTCAGACTGTTCTCCATTGATTATCAATCATCTTGCATAATCATATTCCGGAAGATATTCGAAAATCATTTATTACGATTCCTCTCATTTCTTTTTTATCAGTGAAAATCTTAAATTTGGAGCAACTTCCGGAGATAAATATTTCTCGAGATTAATTATTGTAGACGTGAGGCCATTCCGGATTAAGGTACAGTACATTCGGAAAGAAATTCGTTCGACCCCTATGGGATGCATTGGAAAAGGTTTCCAGTGCTCTTAACCTTTAACCCCTAAGCCAAATGGTAATATATTGAGTGTGTATGTGCGAATGGCAGGCGACATCGCAGGGACGGTTCTCTTGATGAGTGCAGACATTAATTACGTTCATCATTGGACTGAATCTACTGTACAAAGCAATAATTATTAACAATGGCTGTCAAGAAATGTCATTTGATTAGCCACCATGTTTCTGACACATCAGTCCCGGATTAGTGACATATTGAAGATTGAAAATTATTAAATGATGCTTTATTTTTAAGTATTGCATAATTTGAGACGGTGGAATAATATACCAAACGTTCGGTAGGATAATTTAAATACCCTTCTGTGAATCGAAGCGTAATTTCTTTGAATAAATCCCCTAAAAATTCCAATATTTACAGTTTAATATTCGATATTTTCATGAGTTTTCTTGAATATTCTTAAATATTTAAGCTATATTACACTCGGAATTTGCTTTATATAACTAAACATTTGGTAGATAAAGAGCATCTTAAACTGCAGAAAATAACGTTTCGATAGTTAATTTTTCGAATTAATTGAAATATTTAGAGTTTAATATTCAATATTCGAGTACACACAGCTACATTGTTTAATAATTTATTCGAATATTCTTAATTATTTAAGTGATATAACGCATAGAATTCGCTTTAAGCAACTGCTAGATAAAGTGAAAAAAAAAGCAACTTAAACTGCAGAAAATAATATTTTCGGCGGTTAATTTCAGCGAAAAACTCTGCTAAAAACGGTTTTTAAGTCGTTCATCTTGATATTTTCGCGAAGAAAATGGATAAAAAATCATAAACAGAGAGAGAAAGAACACCAAGATGAACATCAATTTACACGGATGATAGAACTGAATATTTCATACAAAAAAAAAAAAAGAAAACAAGGAGTTCTCTATCCAAACTTATAATTTATTTGATACAAGAAAGAAAAGAGTGAGCAGGAGCCAGATGAGGATTAGAGGAAGGAGTTTAGAAAGTGCAGGTGAACACACTGTTCTTGACTTATGAGGCCAGATATGGAAGGAGCTCATTGTCACCGTTGGCAACCATTCAATAGCTTACTGTATTAATCACAGTTAACGAGACAACTCAAAGTATCGGATATCCGACTCGCCAATCGTTCCTCCAAACCCAAAAAAGAATAAAAATAAAAAAAAGGGGGAAAAGTGATACTTTCTTATAAACCTAAGTTGTTTTTAATCGATGTTTAACATAGCCATTGCCACCCAAAATCTCGCTTAATGACGACTTCTTTGTCCCTTATTTTCTTGATTTTTTTCTATCGAATTTTTCATAAAACTTCATTAAATGATATTTTCTTTTGTATCAATTTTTTTGTATACTTTTTAATGAAAGGTTTGGTAGAGTTTGTCTGTGTTGAAGTTTATCGCTCCTCCGATTTTTTAAATTTATTTTAAATTTGGGGAATTTTGCGTGGGTTTGTGTTAATAAATTAACGCAGAAACCTCCAAATTAACTATAAACCTTTAATTTATATTGATAAACTAACGTAGAAACCCCTAAATAAGAGATAAATCTTTACTTTGTGCTATAAATTAATGCAAAAAAAACAACTTTAATTTTTGTTCTGAAATTAATGCAAAACATCCCAAACAAGCTATAAACCTCTAAATCAATGCAAAAATCTCCTCAAATTAACTATAAATATCTAAACCAAGGCAAAAAAAACCTCCCAAAATTAGCTATAAACCTGTAATTTATTCTAATAAATTAACGCAAAAAACCTTCAAATATACAAATTTACGTTAATAAATTAAAGTTTTATAGCTTAATTTTTGCTTTCGTTAGTATGAGATTGAATTTCTTGAGGATTTCTTTCTCTGTCCTATAAGAAAAAAAAACCAGACCAAAAAAATCCTCGAATGTCTTCGTCGTAAAAACATTTTTAGAGCTTTTTTTAGAGCTTTCTCGGATTTCTTCTCAAGGATTAATCAATTTTAGGTGTGATTACAGACTGTTCATTCCTTCTGGAACATCTCTAGAACATTAATCACTATCATACAAAGTACTAATCAGTTTTCGGAAGGAACCATTCAGTAATTTTTCCAGATAACTTCCGAATTATTTAATGCATTTTTAATTAGATAAAATATTAATTTACATTCGTAAGAGTAGTAGAAGAATATTCTTTCACATAAAGATAAAACAACGCGTCACATTCCAACCATCTTCCATTAATACCTGCAAGCAGAGAAGTTTGGTAGAACTCATAATGCCAGACATTAAACTCGTTTAAGTGTTAAAGAGTGTGGAATAATTTAAAACTAATCATTCCAGCTGTCACGCCATAATGTTGTCTTAAGCATTACGCCATAAATGTGACAAACCTAGTTAAAGGATAAGAGAACTTCTATCATTTTGATGATGCAACTGGGACGTCTTCTGAGGAAGAAACTCTTCAGATAAAGATTACAGATTATCAAAATAACTTTCCACAGTAGATAAATCCACTCGCTGATTCTGCAATTATCAAAATTTTATATATATATATTTAATGGAAGAAATTCGGAGAAATTCGTTTTAAAAATACCCATTCTTTAAGGAGGATGGAGAGGAGAATTGGATAGCAAATTGATATAAAAGTAACTTCAATTTCTAAGATGTTTCAAAGGAATTCTGGTGAGATCTGTTCGGTAAATGAAAAGAAAAGGAAATTATCACAGGGTTCAACAGACTTTGTACGCCTCATGAAACAGAAAGGAAATTTTTTATATATATATATGTTTTTTTGTTCCATTGTTCCCACATGTCATATTAGAAGACGTTATCTGATCTGCGACAGAAGTCAACACGACCATTCAAACGTTTCATCTGTTGTAAGAAAGGAACCAGGATGCGTTATCACATCATTAAATGTGAAATTGGAAAAACACGAACGTTTTTTTAAATATACTATTTAACTGAGAAAAAATTCTTTTATCCTCCTCATCTTCTGCATCCTTATCCGCAGCATCTCTCGTCTCTGTCTTATATTAAACTACGTTAAAAATGAGGGAATTTTATTAAAAATTTGTTTAGATAATTATAAAAGTACTTTTTTTTAATATACTATTTAACAAAAATCCTTTCATCCTCCTCATCTTCTGCATCCTTATCCGCAGCATCTCTCGTCTCTGTCTTATATTAAACTACGTTAAAAATGAGGGAATTTTATTAAAAATTTGTTTAGATAATTATAAAAATTTACAGAAAAAAATTAGCTTTAATGATTATCTAAAAATCTTAAAAACAGAATTCAATTTGTGACAAGAAAGAGTCGACAATAGTTTCTTTTAAATCGGTTAAATTTAAGTTGAGTATTATAAAAGATGTTCTTTTCTCTACAAACAGGCATTAAAAGAAGAATCTGATGGCAAACAAAGAACTCCTAATTAATTTGGAAAATTCTTTACTCTTTTTAATTTACTTTTCTTCTCTCTTTCTTCGATTCTGTCTTTTATTTGATAGATGACGCGCATCATCATCACTATTTGCAGTTTTATTGATTATTCTAAATTGTTTCCAGCTAAAATTTTGATGAGTTTGAATAAATAACCCACTATCCTATAAATAAAAACCTTTAAATTATTATAAAAATCAGAAATTATTAAGTTTTCGATGAATTTTCTTCGTCTCTCTTGAGCATCACCGTGCACACTTTTATTCCTTAATTCCTTCGTTTAGAATTTTCTGGGATGATTTTATCTTTGTATAATTATTAAATTAGCTTATTTACATTAAATAATTGCAGATGTTGTTCTAAATTTACTTAATCCTCCGACTTCTAAAGTTAGATTTCAATTAAAGAAACGTGACCGTCTCCTTCTGTGTGCTTTATACTTTAATAATGGCTCTTTCTAATCTTTATTGGCTCTTATACATTAATAAATCGTAAAAATAATGATTAGAATTAAAATAATTCGCATTTTTATAGATTTTTTAAAGGATTTAAGTCTAAAGATTCGGTTTTTCTATCGATTAACTTAGGTTTTTTTTTTACAGAAATATTTATCTGTTATAAATACTTTTGATGACTTTTCTGATTTTCTCGTTGAAGAACAAACTAACGGTTTAGTTAGAGGTAATTCGATTTACTTTAATTCTATTTGGCTCAAGAGTTTGAAGAGATAATTGTGATTTCACTAGAATTAAGCCTATTTATACAAGATGAGGATGGGGGATTTCTATTCCTGTTTATATAAAAATGAGAACGGGGATGAGGATAATCTAAATTAGATGAAGATGAAGATAATCTATACAAGAAGAGAATAAGACTTTCTATTCTTGTTTATTAAAAAGATAAGGATGAGGATGAGGATAAACTATACAAGATGATGTTTTTTATATAATTTCTGTTGTTATAACCAGCAGGAATCATATGAAATCCTCATCTTGTATAGATTTAACAATAGTTTCTATACTAAATTTATCTTTCCGCATCTTCTCGAGACCATTCTAGACGACATTTTAAATATATATTTTTACTATAAATAGACATCTTTATGTAGTTTTCAATGCAATTCCTGAATTTTACGATCCTTTAGAAATAATTGCACCGTACAGGATGTACATTCCGTATCCTTTTAAGCGTACTTCCGCTGGATATTTCTGTAATAATTCCAAATTTCCAGTCATTCAAAAATACGAAATAAACTATAGAAACTTAAGAAAACTTCCGTTGTAACTTTAAAATCACAAAACCCGAACGAATTTAATCGGATAAAATATTATTTTAATTGCAACTAGAAAATGTATTATGATATTTTCCTATCAAACGAAGGATACTTTAGTGAAAAAGACTTGATACAAATGATGTATATATACTCTTGGATGCTAGAGAAAACGTTTTACTTCATCCTTCCGAATGTCTTCTACTACTTTGATTAAGACACTATTTCACTTTTAGAAAGGTTTATCGACCAATATCGGGTTACGTTGTACTTTCTGTGAATTTTAACAATATATAGTTCGTTAAACACGAAACGTGTAATAATATTTCATGTGAAAAACAAACATAAAATCAAATATGCAAATATTAGGAGCAGTACACGTTTTCCTCTTGTTTTTTTTTCTCTCCATCCTCCTGTTTTCTCTCTCCATCCTCCCGCTCTCCCTCCTCCCTCTCTTTAATTTTTTTACAGACTTCTCTGTCAGGGAAAGTAATTCTTCTGATGATAAATTAATAGCTCATATCAAACAAGATTTTTCCTTGTCTGTCATATCCTCTTGATCCTTTAACAAATTAAACTGACGTAATTGCTTCTGTACCACTAAAAACTCATATAAAGTACCTGTCACCAATAAAATGTCAATCTGTTGAAGGGAAAAAAAATACTTAAATCTTGAAAATAAAATGTTTAATTTATTCATTATATAATTAAATTATATATATGTGTATTTAAAAGTTATCTTTTTCTCGGTGAATCACGCTTCTCCATTGATGGATTCTTAGTGGGTTTAACGTTGTAACGGATCTAAGAATGTTAAAGTACACAAAGAATTATTGCGAGTTGGTGAATCAGAATCGGAAAAAAGCGATTCATCATAAGAAATTGAGACAGAGCTGTTAGAAAATGCAATAACACAGTTGCAATATCGGAAGAGAATGATGATCTTTCGACACTTTTACTTCGATTGAAACTTAGAAAATGTTATTGACCAGTGGCAACAAGCCAATTTTTAAACCCTAGATGATGATAAAAATTTTCCACTTCCTTTCTAATGCAAGCAAATTTAACCTTTAATGAGATTTTATAAATGGTCTCTACCAAAAACACCATCCTCTTCATCCTATTTATAGAACAGTAAAGAAACCATCCATAAGAGAAATAGTTAAACAGTTTATTTATAGCATTCGAGCCTTTACTGTGAAGTCAGGAAAGAGTGTAGAAAAGGAAAAAAACAACAATAAAAAATGGAAAAATCCAGCTCTAGAGCTAAAGGAGATTGATAGGAAGAAAGGAAAATCGAAAATATTAGATAGAAGACTTTCTAATATTTTTAAAAAATGCAATTTAATACTGTCAAATTTTCTATCGTTACAAAAGGTGATATCAAACTTCACAAAAAGTATCGGATTACGAAAATGCATCCATGACAAAACTCAGAATTTACAGACATTACTCATATTTACTAAAAGATTCGTCTCTCTCTCTCTCTCTTGCTCTTCTCTAAAAATAAATTGAAGTGATTTAATGTTCTATCTTTATACCTTATCAACGCTTTCCTACAAGTAAATATCATCCCACTATCGCTTCTAGTAAATGTATTTTTTTATTTTTATATCAGAAAATATATTTATGCATCGTGGAAAATTAATATCCTTAATGGATATCACAGAGAAACATTTACTACGATTTTAGAGGACAATTTTCATTCGATGAATGGAAGGATGAGGGATAAAATACTTTCTTTCTTATTCCTTCAAGTTTAAAAATTTATTTCGAATTTAAATTTTATTTATATAACAACTGCTGAATTATTCTTAAACGTAAATTTAATGGAAGAATTTGTTTAGGGATGCACAGATGATGCAGGGATGCGCAGATGATGCGGGGATGCTGTAGTTTGAATGCAGTTTTGTTGTAAAACTGTACTACTTTTTCTAAAGATTAGAAACTTTTAAAGATTATTAACTATAATTTTATGATAAGATTATTTCAGATTAACTATAATTGTAATCCTGCGTGCAAGAATCCCATCTGTTTGAAGGATGCTTCAGAAAAGATGCTACGATCTCTTCGAGTTGAATGCTTTATAATTAGTTTAAAGGATTGTTTTGTAAAAAAATGTATAAAGTATAAATAAATAAAAAATATAAGAAATTAAATTACTTTTGTTATCATTTTTAAGTTTCTTTTTTAAATTTAAGTTTACTGTTTCTGCACTGAACATCGTTAAAGATGTAGCATCCAAGTACACGAAAAACACGAAAACAATGTTTTAGAATGATTTTGAATGATAATTTACACTAAAATATTTCTTATTATTCGAAATCTTTCTACTTTCTGATTTTATAATTTATAGAGAATTTATTAGAAATATCTTTATCCGAACTCCATAAATGTAATATTAAAAGATATAGACACGTAAAAGGAAGACAAATAGAAAAGAAATAGAATTTTTTTTAGCCGAAGAAAATACTTTATAAAAAGAATAATTTTAAAGAAAAAACGAAATATATCAATAGTCGATAGGACAAATTCATCATTTCTCTATCAGAGTAACAAGATCAGAATCAATTTCATCATAAAGAATTTCACCAGATTTAAGTTAAACGTTAAGAAATAAACGAAATAAAAGGTTTTTTCTTTGCTACCGACAAGAAAACTTTACCAATATATTCGAGTGATGTCATCAAAACTGATATTTGAAGCATCCTCCAGCATCTTCCAACCGTTTCATCTTTGCCAATGATATTCACTTTGTTATAATCAAGTCCTAGTTTATAAAATATAACTAGAAAACATCAAATATATGACAAATATCCTAACAATTTTCGATAAAAATATATATATATATAAAGTTTTTGGAAAGAAAATAGGAGAGGAATAAAAGTTTAAAACGTTGAAACTAGTAGATGATGAGAATTTATTTGCAAGGTGGAAAATCGTGTAAAGTTGAAAGCAATTTAAACTAGTTTTATTAGCTTATAACGGGTAGACGACTAACCGCATGGTGTAAAACTACATTCAACTTACTTACCGTTTGACGCTACATTACGTAAATATCCAATCGAATTAAGCGTAACATCTTTCATTAACGTTTAACTGTACTATAGTTACTCGGTATGCATGGTGGCTACGATAATCTCTTAATCTAGTGGAAAATTCTTCCGGTTTATGTCAAGTCGAGCGAATGTTTCCCACGGGAAAGACAAATCGTTAGACATAATATTTAGATGCTAATATAGAAAATTTACAGAGAAATATGTTTATCCTATGATAAGAAGATGGAGACAAAGATCCATTTCCTGCGATAAGAAGATGCGGAGAAATGATCCGCATCTTGCGATAAGTGAATGCAGAGAATGGTCTGCATCCTATAATAAAGATGCAAAAAATAATCCGCATCCTATGTTAGAGAAGATGCAGAGAATGATCCATTTACTGTGATAAGAAGACGCAGAGAGTGATCTGCATCCTATGTTAAAGAAGATGCAAAATCATCCGTATCCTGTTATAGTTAAAGATATTTTGTTTAGACAGCATTTATGGTGTATATATATATTTATAAAAATATATGTATATATTTCTTATTTTGTTTTAAATAATAAAAGTTGGTAGATGATGCTGCATGGAGTCGTGGGAGTTGAAGAGTGGGAATATTGTTGCATCATCAATAAAACGTTGACAAGATAACAAGTGGTGTTCGGGAAGACGTTGATACAGTCATATCTATGTCACCATATGGCTGTTATTTTGGAGTAATTTGGCAATTTTCTTGGCTCGATTGCATCAGTTGGATTTTTTTTATTCGCATCCGAAACTCGTGTTATTCACAGTAAACTATAAATTAACTCATACAACAAACTCCTGTATGATTAAATTTCCATTAACGCGCCAGATAATGCTGCCATTTAATTTACTTAACAAACATGGAAAGATTTTACGCTTTTGGGATTAAAATAGGGGAGATATTTAACGAGGTATTCGCCTTATGTGTATAATTATCGAACAATTGGTAAACAATAATTAACGATCTATCGTTAGACTAAAACTGCCAAAACAAGGCTGCTGGCTATTGTAATCGGATGTTACAATTAGCATCAATTCGACCGAGAGTGACATATATCAAGTGCATGCTTTAACGAGAAAAAATTCCACAATAATTCGTGTTAAATGATCCGTATGTTTGTCGCACCAAAACCGAATTAAGGGCAAAAGATGTCGTTTAAAAACATTACAAAAATTTTAATGATGTCGGGATATTTATCCTACTTTCTAATGTTACAACCGCTTATTATCCCAAGGAGACGATAAATAGAGAAAGGATAAGCACTTATCCTTTATCTATTACATATTCTCCTACTCCTCCACGTATTTTCTATTCGTATAATTTCTTGCTCTACCCATATTTTCTACGTATAATTTCTACTATAACCCTACTAAGATAGCTCTCAAACAGTATAATTTCCTATTGTACTGTATATATATATCTATTATCCGTTTACAATTTATATTCTGCTAAGATTTGCTATGTTTTCTAATAATAAAATTGTCAAATTTATCGAGATATTCATCTTAATCTTTCTATCAACGTACATCCTCTTTATCACCTCATTCTCCGCATCTTCTCTACGCAGCATCTTCTATCATGAACTGTGATCGAATATTATGAATTTCAAGTATTTTTTTCCCTCGGGACTTCTAGAATTTTCAGAAAAAACCTAACAGGATTTTAAAAAAAATTAATTTAAATCTACTTTTGAAGAAGCCAATCAATTTAATAAGGTCGTTCGATAATACGTGCTGCAAATAGGAGAAAATGGTGGATACGTGCTGTTAGATATCCAAGTAGGCAATAAGAGAACAATTAAAAGGAATTTTTATACATAATTTAACGAACGTATCTCCCTAAGGTAGAAGCTAATGAGCGAGTTTCTGCAACTACTATAGTAGTTGCTGCAGGCGTTGACAGGATACAGTACATGGGAGTAATTGTCGGTGAATGCTGAATGCCTTAACCAAAGAGGATTATTGTATTGAAGTCACTATTCTCTACGTCACAGCTAATCAAATTTGCTTAGTTGTGATACACAAATTAATTCCAAGACATGTGTTACACTCCTCAATTTTCTAATTCGTCATAAAAAATGAAGTAGTGAAAAACTCTTGCTGCTCTTTCATAAAATAAAATAAATTAAAGATTTGAAGCGGTTTTTATAAACTTTTTTTGCATTTTTAAGACGTAATTATCACTTAAAACGTTTAAATTCTTTTGTTATTTTCTTGATTTTTTAATAGAAACTCGAAGAAAAATTCTTTTCATTCTCCACAGGACGAAGATTATAAATAACTTCAAGCAATTATTTATGTATAAAATATTTATTTAAATGATTAAAATATTTATAAATTTCTCGATTTTCTAATCAATTTAACTGAAATAAGAAGAGGAGGAGGAGGGAAAAACACTCTTTTTCTTCATAAACTTTTTAAATCCTGATAGTTCTAAGCATCTTTACACGATTTTCTCTTCGTAAATACCGTTTAAAATATTAAAAATATGAATTAAATTACCAAAAATGATCCAAAAATTTGCTTCAGAATGAAAGAAATTGAGTTATTAGTTTAAAAAATTAGTAAAATTAGCACCAGGATGAAAGAAATTCAAAGTTTCTCTCAAGATAAAAGAGAGAATATGTTTTAGCTGTAACAAACCTAAAATCCGGTTCTTGTATTCCATTCTGTTAATTCAAACAGAACGTTGTTGTTGTTGTCGTTGTCGTCCATCCGGCAATACAAATGTAATTGTTGTCCCATTCTAGTTTCCTAATAGGAATACAACTGTCTAACTTTCCTTATTCTGCCAATGGAGAAATAAATATATTTATTTTTCCATTATGATTTTGAGATAAAAAAATATTCCAAATTTAATGCAATTTTTTAAATATAATATAATAATATATACGTATATATATATATAAAGTTTTTGGAAAGAAAATAGGAGAGGAATAAAAGTTTAAAACGTTGAAACTAGTAGATGATGAGAATTTATTTGCAAGGTGGAAAATCGTGTAAAGTTGAAAGCAATTTAAACTAGTTTTATTAGCTTATAACGGGTAGACGACTAACCGCATGGTGTAAAACTACATTCAACTTACTTACCGTTTGACGCTACATTACGTAAATATCCAATCGAATTAAGCGTAACATCTTTCATTAACGTTTAACTGTACTATAGTTACTCGGTATGCATGGTGGCTACGATAATCTCTTAATCTAGTGGAAAATTCTTCCGGTTTATGTCAAGTCGAGCGAATGTTTCCCACGGGAAAGACAAATCGTTAGACATAATATTTAGATGCTAATATAGAAAATTTACAGAGAAATATGTTTATCCTATGATAAGAAGATGGAGACAAAGATCCATTTCCTGCGATAAGAAGATGCGGAGAAATGATCTGCATCTTGCGATAAGTGAATGCAGAGAATGGTCTGAATCCTATAATAAAGATGCAAAAAATAATCCGCATCCTATGTTAGAGAAGATGCAGAGAATGATCCATTTACTGTGATAAGAAGACGCAGAGAGTGATCTGCATCCTATGTTAAAGAAGATGCAAAATCATCCGTATCCTGTTATAGTTAAAGATATTTTGTTTAGACAGCATTTACGGTGTATATATATATTTATAAAAATATATGTATATATTTCTTATTTTGTTTTAAATAATAAAAGNCATACGTTAAAATGTTAAATTTAGAATTAAAATTAAATCGAAGATTTAAATAATTTGTTGTAAGAAGACAGAGTTTTGGAGCAGGAGGAAGAGGAGGAGGATAAAAATCAAAAGCAGTAGTAGGAAGAGAAGAGGGTGGAAAATATTATGAGGTAGGAAGAAAGAGGAGATAGAAGAAATTTTAGGAGAAATGAGAGGAAGAATTGTATAAAAAACTTTTTAGGAGAAAAAAAGAAGACAATTTTAGGAAAAGGAAAGAGAAAGAATTTCAGGAGAGAGTAAAAAAAAAGAGGAGATAGCTTTCAGTTAGACGGAGGAGATGGAGAGAAGAAAAAGGAGAAAAAATTTTAGAAGAATGAAAAAGGAAGGAGAATTTTTAGGAAAGAAAAGGAAAAAAAAGAAAGAATTTTAGAAGAAGGAGGAGGAGGAATTTTAGATGGAAGTAGAAGAAAGAAAAGTCGAATTTTAGGAGAAAGAAAAGGAGAGAAGGAAGGAGTCGATTTTAGATTCTCTTTATAATTTTAGTAATTTATTAAAGATGAGGGGGAGAAAATGATTAAGATGTGTTCCGGTTTCAGTTTCTCTCTTTATTTTTTAATTAGGAGGAGGAAGAAATTCTTTAGAAATTGTTAGAGCAGGAAATAAATAAAATTAGATTAAAAATATAACAAATGTAATGCTTTCTATCGATTAGTTTACAATCGCGGCACGTAAAGTGGGCGTTGTTAATTTTTGTATTTGATTTGATGTTTTCTCTTTTGGGTTCACGCTTGATAGATCGTTGATTTTCCTACTCCAACTCTATTAATAAAAGGAATCCAATCCGAAACGGATCAATAGATTTAAATTAGAAGAACTCAAACTAAATTTGTTCCGTTTCGATGATTTGCAATTGTACATCAACTGGTGAAAATTTTTGATGGTTTCGTGCGTGATTCATTGCTGAAGGAGTGATAATGCAATAAGTTTCTGTAAAGAAGAAAAATGGATCTTACACGAAGCAATTTTGTGAACGTCTACACCGTAATATTCTTCTATGATAATATTAGGCCATGGCTTTTTCTTTTCCTACTTTTTATGCAACATTTATTGTTTTTCTTTGCCTCTTATTTCTATTCCTTTTCCTTCTCGTCTCTGTCCCTTATTTTTATGCCTCTTCTTGACTTTTATGTCTCCTCTATGCCCTTCTTGCCTTCTTATTTCTGTCTCTTCTATGTCGTTTATTTCTATGCCAGTTCTTTTTTTTCTTCTATATCCCCCCTGCCTTCTATATCTTTAATTTCTATGGTTTTCATACCTATTATTGTCTTTTATGTCTCTTACCTTAGAAGTCAAAGATATAGAAGGCAAGAGACATAGAGATCATTCCCGATTTCTATGCTTTCCATGCCTCTTATTGTCTTCTTTGTTTTCTATGCCTCTTCTTTCTTTCTCATTCTCCTTTATGTCTCTTATTTCTAAGTCTCTTCTTACGTTCTATGTCTCTTCTATGCCTCTTATTTCCTTCTCCTTTTTATTCTATGCCTCTTCTTTCTTTCTCATTCTCCTTTATGTCTCTTATTTCTAAGTCTCTTCTTACGTTCTATGTCTCTTCTATGCCTCTTATTTCCTTCTCCTTTTTATTCTATGCCTCTTCTTTCTTCTCCCCTTCTTTCTCTTCTGTCTCTTGTTTCTATGCCTCTTCCACGTTACAGATTTGGTCAAAGAATAGTTAAAAATATATTCTAAAACGAGAGAATATAGAAAAGAAGAGAAAGAAGGTAATTACTAGAGGATAAAATACGCGAGATAATTAGGCAAAGTTGAAATGGCCAAAGAGATTGACATTGATAATCAGACAAAAGACAAATCGAGAGAAGTGATACTTTGCTCTGACATAATGGTGCCAAGGCATCAAAATTAAATTTATTTGTAATTAATTTTAAATTAACAAATGATTAAAAATTCGAATTTTAATTACAATAACAAATTCTAAGACATTTATTCAAATTTGTTATTGATTATTATAATAATTTTATCACTTTCTAGACTCCAAGGAAAGGGGAAGGAAGAAAAAAAAGAAAAATAGGAGAAGTTTTAGTGAGCGTATTAAAGCAGAAGTGGGTCACAGTATATTATATTTCTACTTTAAAAACAGCTGCGGAGAAAGGTCTATTTTCAATATATGCATTTGATAAATCATTATGAGGCTTTAACGATCAAGAAATACATTTTTTTTTAAATCGTTTCTCTCAAGTTTTAGTGGCGCGTTGTGTTTATTATAGGGAATTCTCTCGAATAACGTTCATCTTCTGCTAAATACCATTACAAAAATGGCAAAATTACATTAATAAAATAGAGTAATCGATAAATTAATATCCTAAATATCTTGTCTATTTGGTAAAACGGTTGCATCTCTTTCTCTTCCTCTTCCTCTTTCTCTCTGGAGGAAATTGAAAAGCATGGATACGCATCAGAGGAAGAAATGCTAGCATATTTTTTTTAGTTTTATTGTAGAAAAGACAAGAAAATCCCAAAACATGAATGCAATAATAGATAAACATGAATGGGAACTGGGAGAGTTTGGATGACAAAGGAGAACGGTCATGAATGGAAATGATACAGAGAGAGAGGAGGAGGAACCATAAAGTGCTGATGCAATATCAGCTAGGGAAGAGAAGTCTAATGGTAAAACATATCAGAAATATCCGATACTGAATCACTCGTATATCTCATAATTGAGTCTAAGTAAACAGATGTACTGTACAGTACAGTACAGTATAGTAAGTAAGCTACAACATGAGGAAAAGTCACTTCGATAATAGATTTTAATATATTAAACAAACTCCATTTAAAATCGTTTTTCTCGTTTATCTCTTATAAAAAGTCCAGCCAAAAATATAACAAGTTAAGAAAAATTGAGGAACAATAAAGAAAAACTTATCAAATGATAAAAAAACGAAAGTAAAACACAACGTAAATTTGATTTTTTTTAAGTTTAAAAAAAGAGGGAAAAAAAAAGGAAAATTTTAAGTAAAGTTGATCGAAAGTTCGATTCAATTTCTGAAGAGGAACGTAGAATTCTGTACAGATGGTCCAGTTACTAAAGATCATATTTTGTCGCCAAGATTGGGTGTACTAAGATGTGTCGTCTTCCTCATTACTATCAGACAGAAGGCTTTAAATTTATGAGGTCATTACGTACACTGTACTGAATTCCGAATCATTTTTCACTATCGTAAAAAAAGAAGATTTTTATAATTCGATCGCTTAACTGTTAAAAGTAATCTTTATTATAAAAGTACAATTTATCAGATAGACAAAGATGATTTTTGTGTGGTTACAGTAATATAAATTCTTCTTTCCAATATTCTTTATACAGGATTTATATATATATATTAAATTGAAAAATGATACTCGATCATAATTCTTCTAAGGAATTCTTTGTGGAGATGCAAAAAATGTATCAGTTTTTTTTCCTCCCCTTCTTCCTATTTGCTAAAGTATCCTTTTTCTCCTTCCAACATAAAAATATTCGATATATATAAGGAATAAAAGAAAAATTTAAATATCTTTGCTAGAAAGAATTGGAACAATACTGCATTGGAAAGTCTTTTCGTTTTGCGTTTTCTCTTTGAATTTCTGGAACGGCTGTTCGATAATGCAGAGGTTGCTTCATTACCGTTTTCTTGACAAAATAAAAATTTTTTGGATATATTTCAAAACATTTTATTAATGTTTAGAAGTAGCCAAGAAGCCCAAGAATTTTAGTAAAATATCTACATGCATTTTTTTAAAAGAATTCTTCTCTCTCTCTCTCCTTCTCTACTTTGTTGTCTTTTCCTCTTCTGTTATATAAGTTTATGTAGAAACGAGTTAATATGAAATTCAGAATAGTCTACCTCTGTTATTTTTCTCCATGTTTTCTTCACAGATTTCCATTTTTTATGCCAAAAAACACGTATAAAATAGGATTAAATGGCATTTAGTTTACAGCTTACCGCGTGGAAAAGTGGAGGATAATTTCCGGAGGATGGTGAAAGATGCTTGGTAAAATTTATTTACGTGACTATTTAATAAATTAAGTAAATTGTCAAGGAAGACATTATACATATCGTGAAAATAGTAACACGGTTTCGTTTAAATTAAACGTTGTTTTAAGTGTTGATAAGCCATTCTTTAGCTCATAAAAATTGACGATGCAGAACACACGGTTAATAATTAAAATAATGAACATTGTTTATTTGGATGAGAGAACCCGAGAGATTTTTCTTATAAATCATAAACCATTGGTAATGAGAGTTATGGTCCTGCAAGCATCCATTGACCGTACGTCAATGATAACGTTACGATCGAGAATATCTTTGATATTTTCCACTAATTTAAAACTATTCTTTTATATATATATACGTATTTTCGAATAATTGGTCGTTAAATACGAACTCGTAATTCGGTTGAATCATTTTTATAAGTAAATCAATAAAATTCTTTAACTGTTGATACGTCTTTTGGGTTTTATTGTATAAATTTGTTTAAAGGCGAAGCGTGATTTACAGGCGCTATTTTACTCCCTTTTATGATCTGTTCCATTATGAAAATTCAAAAATGGCTAATTTCGTGGAAAAATATTATTTTATTCTCGTAATAATTTGAGAAAATGTGGAAATTTTTATTACTTTAATCGTTTAAAATTAATTTTTTTTGTTGGAAATTTTTTAGTGTTTTTTTGTAATTAGAAAAATGTTCGGATCTTAGATAAAAATCTAGAAAAATTAACTTAATAAAGGAATGGTTTATTTTTAGAGATTTTTCTATACATTTTTCTGTATAAAAATCAAAAAATGATATATTTTTTAAGAGATAGAAAACGATTTATTATTATCAACACTAACAGAAAACATATATCATAAAATACACCTCCGTTCATTGGCTGTTTTCCAAATCCACTTTGGAAAATAGCCAATTACAATATATTAAATAATAGTCATATATTAAGTCGACGTTTCATATATTTTATTAGACTTATTATTCGTCTTGTAACATTTTAATTGAGTTTTAAAGAAGTTTTTTTTTTCTTTCCTTTTGTAAAAATAGAAAGAATTAAATTTTTGTCAGCAATAAGATTCCCTTTCTATCGGTTAAAAGGAGAAGTTGGGGACAATTTTCTTTTCTTGTTGTAAGCAGGAAATTTCTCAAAGTTTCGAGCAAATGGATATCAATCGGAAAGGTCCGTCACTGGTCACGTGACATGCTGAATAAAACATGATTTCCTGCTTATCGATTGAATGTGTCTGGACCAAACAATGACCCAAATCTCCTCCCAGGTCACATGATCTATCTAGACATGGGTGGACGTTTTCTTTAAGAAAAAGACAGTTTCGAGTTGATGTATACTATTATCTGCTCTTTTCTTTTCGATCATCCCCCTGAAGAATTCAAAACGAAACATTTTCTAAAGAAAAGACTGTTTCCTAAGCAATTTTTCAACAGATTGACGTCAGTCAAATCATGATAAATTTATTTATTTTGTTTTTTGTTTTAATGGAAAGACAAAATAAAATAAATCAGCATGCGAATGCAAATATAAAGGAAGGAAAACAAAAAATACTGTATAGATATATTAATAAAATAATATGGTCACCAGAGAGAAAGTAAATATGGGTTTAATTCATACATTATTCATATATATTAAATAAAACAGAAGCTTGGGAAAAATCTGTTCAATACAATGGTTTTTGTTTCTCTTCCCATTAAATATCTGAATGGAAATCAAACTTATACATCAACTTATACAGAGCAGAATTTGATTTACAAACTTATCTCTCCCTTTTTTAAGACCAATATCAAGTATTCACTTATATTATTCCTAAAAATTATTCTAGGGATGTTTTCTCTTATCTTTCAATGTTTATGATACTTCTATCGGCTTCGATAGTTCTCTTAGTTCTTGCGCTTCCTCAAACCATCATCATCATCATCATCATCATCATCATCATCATCTCGCCTGTATTCACTTCCGATTCATTCCAAGTTCCGGATTTTCATTTCTAGCTCTTGTTTACTCGCTTTATCCCAATCTTCTCGTCTCTTTCACCGCAATATCCGCCTTCTAATAAGTTTATAAATATTTATTTGAAGTTTTATTCTGTTGTTAAACCTGTCGTAACGTTTTATAAAATACTGTAATAAAAAATACGTATATAATTTCATTAAAATTGATAACTTGGGAGCGGTTTTCTAAAACGTTTGGTTTTTTTTTTGCTTGGAGGTTTTGATACTAAAGCTGAAAATCTACTAAAGTAAGTTCTTCTATCGAAAGGTGGAAACTTTAGGAGGTCCAAGATATGGTTATCTGTGGGAAGCTTCACCTCCGGCAAAAGTTTATTATCTCTTTTTCCCGGATGTCAAACATCTGTTATATCATCAGCTTTTACTTTATATTTATGGATAGATATAGCACTATATGTTATTATATTGTATAAAAAATAAAACTTATTATGTAAAATTACACAAAAAAAAATTTATTATCTAATTCTCACCTAATCATCATCGAATCATCAAATAAATCATATGTAATTATAAACTGCTCCTGTAAAGCACACTTTGCCTCATCGATTCGTGCTATGCGGTGAAGCATCCTTTACAGATTGAAAATTGCAACCGGATAATCTTTCTTATAAGCAAGATATTTAAGTAATTTTTCGTATAAATTTAATTATAACAAATTCTAAATGATTAAAAATGGCATATTTATTACAATATTAACAAGTAGTTTAATTAAGATGAAGTTTGAAACATCAAATCAATCGGATATTCAGAGCACATAGATTGGTTCCATTAGGCTATTATCTTTCGTTTTCATGAATCTCCAATGGGATTAACACAACTGCTGTCAAATAAGAGACGACCACTCCAAGATACTTAATTACAAACAACAAGCGATAAAGGTAATTAGTCGTATGTGACTTTTAGCGACTGATTTCAAACTATAAGACGATGAAAACGTTAACGTGATTGGAATAACGATTTCTCTGTTTGTTTTTAAATTACTGAAAGGCATTTATCTATCTCGTCACATCATTTCCAGCAATCATTTTCATCTCACAGCGTATAAAAGAAAGAAAATTATCGACTTATCATCTAAACAATTACATTATTTGATGATAAATTCTATTTCAAACGTTGGCAAGAAAGAATTTTAATTTAAAATTTCTCCCTTTTTTTAATGATTAAAACTAATGTAGCATTTGTTTATTTTATTTTATTTTATTTTTAGAAAGATTTTTAACTTAATCTCATTAGAATTTGAATAAATTTTTCAAATTTTATTTATAAAAGGCGAAGTTAAATGTGATAAAGGCGATACGATATCTCTTTGCATTACAAAAAATAAATGATGCATCCTTAAGATTCTTGTAGGTATTGTGTAGAGGTACTTGATAAACTGGAGTCGAATTTACATTCAAAAAGTTGCTTCTAAGAATTATTATTAATAAAATTTATTACAAGAAAATTATCACTCGATTCTGTTAACAGAAAAATTTAAGAATTTTGTTATTATTTTTATAAAAATACAACTGATATTTTGTAATTTATAATAGAAACGGTATACTTTAACCTTTAATTAAATTATAGAAGCTATTAAAATTCAAAAATTAAATAATCTAAGACAAATTACGAGATGAAGATTATTTATTTAAAAGTTGTGTGAAAGATCTTATAACAATTAATTAAATAAGAAAAAAGCAACACAAATTATCAAGTTAACAAAAGAAAAAAAACGACTTTCCAATAAGAAGTTAATACAATTCTTTTGACCCTATTTAAATATTTGTATAAAGAACGGTTTTTTGTGGAATTAAAAGAGATTCTCATTTGGTATCTAATTGATGTTTATATCTTCCCTCTGAGACAATTAAAAATAAAGAAAATTAAATCTGCTTCTATTGTCTGCCAGCATCTAAAGCGTAATCCACTTCTTCCTCCTAGTTTTGCCTTAAGGAAACCAGTATTTTCTCTTTTTTTTCTTCAGTCAACAATCGCAGTAGCGCCTTTAGCTAGACGTAATTTCCGGTCTAGCCACACTCTCAGCCTCTAGTGACCAATGTCCGACTTAAAAGTAAAGTGGCACATAACTTATTAATCACTTGTCACTCTGTCCAATAATCACTTGTCATTCGCTCCTGTTTGTGGGAAAGGAATGTAACTTTCTCATTAAAATTTTATTGTTACTTCGCCACTATTACTCACTCTCTCTAATTATCATACGAATGAGCATTTTGGAGAAACACTTTCTCTCCTTTCTTCTTTCAAGGTTGGGGAAATTTTTAAAATAATAAATATTATGGGTGTTATTTTAACTTGGTTATTATTTATACTGCTCTAAAATTAAACGGTTTAATATATATTTTATCGATTAACATGTAAGAAAATTAGAAATGTTTTTAACGTTTTAAAATTCTTCCGCATGAATCGGACGTTAAATTACGGGAAATAATAATCCTTTATGTAAATTTAATCATTAAATTCGAAGAATAAACAACAGAATCAACTAATCTTTCTCATTTGTAACATCTTATTAATCATTCTCCATCAGTCAATTCATTAATTCAAAAGCTACTGTTATGTATAGAAATTAATCAAGCAAATCAGAAGAAACAACCGAGTATTATTCAATTTTGAATACTTTTGATATGCCGAAATTCTCTAGAGAAGTTACTATCGTGGTGTCGAGATATCGTTGACTACGATAAGTCGAGTGTACGAGTTAAGTGCACATGTCGTACGTCGTTAGAAGCATACAGTGGAGACAGCTCTGTACGAGACTCCGGAGATACAAAGCATTAATGAAGTCTGTCCTGAAACGACCTTTTCCTTGATCAGATAATAAGCGTAGTGCAGTTTGGTCGAAATTAACTTCTGTCACGGCGTACTTTCGATCGATTCATAAACTTCCAATCATTCTGGATTGGTCTGAATCGACGATGCTTAACACTCGAGTAATTATCATTTGCTCATCTTCGGCAATCGTTCTGCAATGCAACAAGCAAGCTAATTCTGCAGTTTAAACGTAATTTATCCCTTCTTAATTATGTTCAATCTAAACTCCACCCTATTTATCTCCATTTACTAATTTACAATCGATGCTTCGTCATTTCTGTGCCATTCTACTGTGGAATTTGTTGTGATGCATTTTGAAAAAAAATGGTAGACCTATAAATTCTCACTGTCTTCCGTCCGTCTGTCTGTCTGTCTGGCCTTCCTTAATCTCGAGAACAGTGCTAGAAAAATAAAAGTAGTTACATTATTTCAATTCAAAAAACTTTCCTTAAACAGAGTTAGGTAGATAACCTGCATGACTCTATTGTTTACAGGAAAAGTCTGATGTACAGGGGCAAGTCACTACTAATTTGAGATGGAGAGCATATATTTTAAATTAAATAAATTAAAAATATGATTAAAAATTGCAGTCCGGAATTGTGACGATGGTCTCTGTTTATCTTTAATTTCTACAAATAAAGCTTCCTCGCATATTTTCTGAGGTACCACTCCAGGAAAAAAAACGAAGATTAAGAATGGATCTTAGACGGGAATATTCTTTCATATAGACTAACAGAGACAGGTTTAATCCAGTGGGATAAAGAAGAGGTCCCGCTTTTCTATATGAGTAAGATTTGTTGGTTTCTTACTCGTTGGTTGTTGTACTTTGTGTTGATGTAATTGAAGCTAGAATAGGTCTATATATTATCATTAGTGGCCAATACAATGTGTTGTTATATCAGTCACCGTAGTCTGTGTTCCTCCATTTAACATTGCTTAAATTGAAGGCTTGTACTTGTTTGAGACGTTGTTCTTCTATCATTCCACTTCTTCTTTATTGCATCCAGTTGATTAATAAGAAAATATATCAAGAGCACCAAGATCATTATTTCTGAAGGGATTCTCCTTTCATTTCTCTGTTTACTTATAAAGAAAATTTAAAAAAAAGTCTGTTTAATTAAATTTGAATTTATTATTTTTATTAAATTGTTTAATTAAATCCTAATTAAATTTTTATCAATTGACATAATATAAATTTTATCAATGTTTATCGCGAAATGGAATAATAAAGGAATATATTTTTTTATATATTTTTTTTGTTTTTTTTTAAATGTCAGTGAATTGGAACATTGCCAGTTCTTTAGATACTATATCCCCAAAACATTTATTGGCTTGGATCACGTGACACGGAATCAATAAGTCCTCCATAGGCGACAACGTACTCTGGTCACGTGGTAAACGGGGCAGTTAACTACATTTGTCTCGAAAGCTGGGATAATTAGAGAGATTTTTCTCGGCCAGACTATTCATATTAACGGTTAATACTACGAAAATAATATAAAATAAAGAATATATTCAAAAATATACATACGATTCTAAGATAAAATCAGTGGAAACTGGAGATGCTGGAAAACCGAAATCGTCTTCACTCAATCAGAATTGAACAGACAGTTACATAAGAGGCAAAGAGATAGAAATGCTTTGCATAGAATTCCTTCAGTTGCACTTGTGCAGATATTCCAGAAGATGAAACATGAAATTGTAAAGAGAAGTCCCTCAACAGAATATTTTCAGATCAAGAATCTCGAAGAGGAAAACAATGCTCGAGACATTCTAGCAATAGAAAACGAAGAGGAAAAAAAATGGAATTTCGGATTTATACGATGGAAAATTAAGTTATTTTTAAAAAAAATAAGGTAAAGTTTAGTATTTAAATTTTTATCTCGAATTTCAGCATCAGATAGTTAAAAAAAGATAGAGAGTCTTATGTACAGTACTTTAAACATAGGGAAAATATATAAGCGTTTTTAAAACATTATAAATTAATTTCTACTGAAAAATCTACCATTTTAAAGCGTCATGAAGAATTAATTTTACGTTTAAAATATCAATATTAATTAATTAACTTTACATAAAAAGTGTCATTTAATTAAATTCCTATTGTGTTTGTGTTGACTTAACTAACAAAACATTATGAAAATTTCAGCAAAGGAATCATCAATTCGTTAGAAAACTTTTAACTCTTTAGAAATTATTGTTTAACGAATATAATGAAGTGGATATATTTAAATTATGCAATTTAAACTCATCAAAACGTCAATGAAACTGTACGCAACCGACTTATTTTGAATATTACTTCGTGACAAATTACACGAATAACTTTTCGACAATTGCTTTACTTTACATAATTACATTTCGAATTATCAAAAATATCAATTTACTTAATTCTCAATTTGTAATTCTCATCTAACGTGACAGAGAGAAAACCTATTCAATTATTTTTTACCCTCTTCTTCTTCCTCCTCCTCCTCCTCCTCCTTCTTCTTCTCCTCCTCTTCCTCCTCTTCCTCCTTGTCAATTTGAAGGTAAAAAACAGGGCGCATAAGTCAAGTGAACATTGTGTTCTTTCTATTATCTTAACAATAATCTAGTGTTTTCTGTGGAAATTGTAAAGACAGCAAAGGGAGTTACTAGACGATCACAGTTAATTTTCGGTAGAATTCTGTTTTCTGCTGCTCCCGACAGGGGAAAAAAAACGGAAAGAAAAAAAATGACAGGATTTATCTGCTTGGCACTTAACGTGAAATCACAATATATCAGCAAGTCGGTTGATAGCTTCGCTTTTCTTTTGAAGTTGTTGCTGTAAATATATCTGGATTACTCTCTTTCTAACATCTTAATTTGTCATAGTTATGCATTCTTATTACTGCTAGATCTTATTATGTTTTCCTCCTCTCTTATAATTTTTATTATTTTTTGAATTAAAATACATTCTCTCCATTTTCTTTTCAAAATAATTGGAGGAATGATGATGCTTTCTCCACTTGTTACCACATTTTACAGCATTAAATACGATTACGGTTGCTTAACTCATTGCGAATGAATGGCGTGATACTCTAAACAAAATATATCGACTATTAATAAAGATTTTTCTTAAAAATTATTTTTGCAATAAAGAATTAATTCTATTTTCTCGTTTTGTTAATGATATATGTTTAATTTAAATTTAATTTAATAATTAAATATTGATTTATGATGTGCGGAATCCATCTTTTGTGCTCAATGGAGCATTACTTAGAGGAAAAAAATTGTATTTTTTAAAATATTTTTATAATTTATCGGTTTAAAACCTAGTTTAGGAGTAGAAAAACATTTCCCAGATTCTTAAATAACAAAATTTAGAGATATTTATACGTTTTTATTGTAAGATATTGCTAGATTTACGTCAATATCTATATTGAGTTTTGAGAATTACCAATAGATTTTCTTCATAAAATAAAAAAAAATATATGTATTTAGTTTCTGTTACTGTACAATCATTCAACATCCTGACATTGCTCCCATGTTACTTCACAATAAACTACTGTATTGGATTACAATAAATTCTTCTCAACTTTGTCTTATGCTGTTAGAAGAAGAAGTATCGATCGCAGGGGTCACGGTGTCCACACATATCCCAGGCCACAACATGACCACCAGAGACTAAGATTTGCAACGTTGTTCGTCCGAATAACTACAATTCTCCTTACTCGAATATTATTTAGTAGAATGGAGCACAATATAGTGCACCCCCTTCTACTTTACCTCGCTATCTCTTGTGTACCATCCAGGAGCATGTTGGTAGAGGAACACTCGATGACTCGCACGACTCTTTTGGGAATATAACCGGATCCGTGTAAAGCAAGTTGTAGTTGGCGATAAGAAAATATGTGTGGTTACCTCGGCTATCTTGAAATATGTACAAGTTCTTGCCATCTGTTTTCTGCAGACAACAATTGTGTCGTAAACGCTTGAGGATGTCCAATATCCAGCTGTGCCAAACTATTACATCTCACTGTCAAAAGATACCGGTTGGATACTTTCTACAGACAAATGGCAAATAAAATTCACGGTAGTTGCCTTTAAGTCAAGGCAACAATTTAGAAAACCAAAGGGAATAAGCTTACAATGAAGAAATATGAGGAATAAACAATCCCTCTTACAGATGGATATGATGAGTACTGCCAGCATCTCTCATCTTTAATTCTACAAGCTCCTCGTGAATTGCTCGGTAAATATCGTCTTGATAATATAAAATAACCATGTTATAATTAACGTGTCAGCTGGGGAAATTTAGGGAAACTTAGAAATTTCCTTTAGGGAATTAATAAACATGTAGGGAAAATAATAAAAGTGTAATTGCTCCGCATCCTTTGTAGAGGAATACGAAGAGTGGATGCATTAAAATAATATTTCCAGTTGAATTGTGAGGGAAATTTATAATTAATAATTAATGTGTCAGCTAGGGAAATTTAAGAAAACGTGAACATTTCTTTTAAGGAATTAATAAACGTTTAGAGAAAATAATAAAAGTGTAATTGCTCCACATCCTTTGTAGAGGAATACGAAGAGTGGATGCATTAAAATAATATTTCCAGTTGAATCGTGAGGGAATTTTATATTATATTTAACTAATAAAATAAATATAATAAACCTTTCTGATAATTTTATTTTAAATATTCAACTTAAACTGAATATTAAACAAGAATATTCATTAAATTATTTATTTATTTCTTTACATTATATATAATCACCAAGATCATTATTTCTGAAGGGATTCTCCTTTCATTTCTCTGTTTACTTATAAAGAAAATTTAAAAAAAAAGTCTGTTTAATTAAATTTGAATTTATTATTTTTATTAAATTGTTTAATTAAATCCTAATTAAATTTTTATCAATTGACATAANTTAACTGTTTCTCGGAAGGCAATTTTTTCTATATTAAATTTTTATAAAAAAATTTTATAGATAATTTTAAAAATCTTTTATTAAAAAATATATAAAATACTTTTTAAATATAATTTAATAGATTTTAAAAGATTCAACGGACCTCTAATATAAAGGATTTTTAGGAATTTACATCCTTAATACAGTTAAAGCTGTATAAAACGGCTAATAATGGGTGAGTAAACAATGGCCATTGTTCGGAGGTTGGCCGTTGTTCGGAGGTTTGCTGTTATTTGAATGTTATCACGTATGAATTTCAAAAGGAAACGTTCCTAAAATGACCACCATTTAAAGGTGGTCGTTGTTTGGAGGTTATTATTATCATTTTTAAAAATAAACAAAAAATATGGCCGCCATTTAGAGGTGGCCGTTGTTGGGAGGTAAACATTATCGAAAGCTCGACTGTATTTACAAAAAAATTCGAATAAAAATCTACGGAATTTTTAATAAATTTTCTAACAAATATACCAATTTATAGATAATTTTTTTTTTATCTTCAAAAATAAATAAATAAAATTTAGAAAAAAGAAAATAAACAACTTAAAAATATTTTTACGTATATTTAAAAATAGAAATTAAATTCCCTAGAATTTTAATTAAGTTTACTTGTTTACGATTTCATTTCATCTTCTTGCTCTTTCTCTCGTGTTTTGATGATAGACATGCTGCAAGCTGAGGAGAAACGAAGGAGTTTAAATTTATATATATATACAAAAGTATTAGTGGAGGGTATTTACTTCTATCAGTTTAAACTCAATTAATCAAATTCTCAACAGATAAAAACTTCTTCAAATAGAGAACATTACATGTCTTCAAGCTGCAATGTGGAAATAGGATAGACATGATGTTCCGCCAGTGCTGGCGCCTACTGTCAAATATTTTATTACACAAGATACGTGTTTCTTATACTCAACACTGACGTCGTAAATGACAATGTTCTGTACTCCATCCTTTCCTTTAATTAACTATATCTTAACATTTATCCCTGCACAAATATCCCTGCACAGTTTATATTTATTCCATTTACTTTATTGAAATTCTATAACTTTAAAGATTTTCTTCCCTCATTCCGGGATATATATAGGGATATTTCCCTAAATAAACAAAAATCCTATTAGATTTAGGGAATTTTCTACCGATATTTTTACTGTAATAATAATAACAACAACAAAAATCTCTTGTATATTTTTTAAATTTATTCCTGTTTTTAAAATTAATTAATTACTTTACCTATTTAGGGATTTTTTTCTCGTGAAATTCGAGCTGTTTTCTGTTTAAAAAATATCAGGCAATTTTTAAAGCATTTAAATTATCTTTAGGGATTTTTATCTGTAGAGGATTTTCTTAAACAAAGTTTGTAACGAATTCTTTAGGGAATTTCGCGATAAAATATAGTTTAGGGTATTCTTCAGGGATTTTTTTTTACTTACATATCAAATTGAGTTTCACAACTATTCTGAATAAGACAGTTGTGAAATTTTGAAAGGCAGAACTTAGAAAACAAGTTTTTTCCCCCTCTCTGCCAGGAGCATCATAGAGTCAGGGAAAAAAAAAGACTTTGTGTCGTGGGAGTTGATTGGTTTTCCAAGTTTTCTTGTAGAAGAATATTCAGGACTAAGCTTTTACTCTTTTCTAATCCTCATTCCAAGTTGTGAGTGCTGAATCCTTTGAGACGAGATTTGATTCCCAAAACAAGAATCCTAGACAGCAATGGTCTAGTTCAATAACTATTTGCAGGAGATGAACCATAAAAAAAGAAAAGAAAACATTTTAAGGAAAAATCTAGGGAAAAAAACTAATTAAAATTTAATGCAATAAATTATTCTAATCATTTTTCCTCTTTAAAATTTATCATTTTTCTGGTAAATAAATCGAAAAAAATAATATAAATGTTGAAAGGATTTGATACATTTTATTTGATCTTAAAGGAAAAAACTTCAAATAAATTCTATTCAACATTATTTTTTACAGATAAGATATTTCAGAATATTTATTTATTTATTTTTTAGGGAAACTTTCGTATAAATTGTAGGGAAATTTAGAGAATTGAATGGAGTCGCGTAATAAAGTGTATTAAAAGTCATTCAGTTTTGGGGATATTTCGGAAATCAATTAATAAAAATGCTTTAAAAATCGATTGTATTTATTTAAGTTGTAGGGTAATTTAAGAAAAGTGTGTAATTAAGTATATTAAAAATATTCATTTGAATAATTTATAGGAAAATTTAAGGAAATCGCATATCAGAATACACCATTCAATTCACTCGATTTTAGGGAAATTTAAGGAAATTCCTAATAAAATGCCTTAAAAACTTTTCTATTCGTGCATTGTAGAGTAATTTACGAAAATGGTATAATTAAATGCATTAAAATTATTCATGTAATTTTAGGGAAGTTTAGGGAGATCACAATAAAATTCATTAAAAAAACCAATCAATCTATTAAACTGTAAAGAAATTTAACGATTTTAACGCATTTATAACGTGATTTTATCAGAATTATATTAGAAAATCACGCATAGAAACATTAAAATTTTAAAAAAATCAATATTTTAGCAGCAATTTCAAATTTTTAACAAAGAAAAACTTAATAATTTACTCCAAAATTACAGAATTTTTTTCCCTGTTAAGGGAATTTTTAGGAAAATATCAGGGGATTTTCATTAAAAGGTTAGGGAATTTTCAGGGAAAATAGGGAATTTTTAGAAAATAAAATATATAGAAAAATATATAGAAATTAATATGACTAGTAGTGCAGAAGAGGGGATGAGATAAGAATACAAATTGAAGGAATCAAAAATTAATTTATGCAAATCTATGAAAATAACTTTAACTATTTTGTGGTGCACGTGTATATTATGTAATTTAAAAACTTTTAAGGCTATGGTAATAAAAAATTAATGCTAGAGTCGAGCTCAGATGAGGGGTGGAAAAGGACGTCAGGTGAATATAACATTCATTTATATATATATATATATATATATATATATATATGAAACAATCAAAGAGCATTAAATGCTGTGGTAAGGGTCTTCCTGGATTGTTGCCAACGATCTGCTAGTTTATGTATTCCATTCCTGCTTCACTATAATCCTATACTTATCCACAAGAAAGATTTGTGGATGTAACTTGTATTCTTTTAGAATAATCTCAAAAATACAGTTTCTTACTATCTAAATATGCTTTTATGTAGGAAAAAAATATGAAATTTATACCTTTCAACAGCTGAATTTTATTTTATTTTATTTATTTTTATTCGGAATATCTGTTGGCATTAAATCTGTTTACTGCTAAAATACCCTACTCTTGATTTTTTGTCATTTCGTGCGTATTTAAATGAAGATCGTGTGGATGATCCTGGCTTTTTTTTTATTTTAAATGGAGAATTTCTGTATTTTTTTGTTTTCGATCGTTTTAAATAACTTTTTTCCCCATTTTTAAACATATTTTTAATTGAAAAATTCGTATTTTATTCGTTATAATGCGATTTTAAAGCTGTATCCACTCAGTAAATAAGAGAGATGATAACTAAGATAAACACAAAAAAGTGATGCTGTCGAACCTCCGATAGAGGCCACCTTCCAAAGACGACCACCTCTAAACGGCTACCATTTTCAACAAAAATTACATAAAAATAACTTCCAAACAACGGCCACTTTCGAACAATAGTAATTTTTTCCTTCGGTGTCCGTCGTTCAGAGGTTTGACTTAACATCGTAAAACATTTATTTTTTAAATAAAATTAATCTAGTTAAAAAATTGTATCATTGTTTATGCAATAATATACTTTTAAAACGGTATTTTCCAGTCTAACGAGCGCGATCGACAGAGTTTACATCACAGAATTCAATGATGTATATCGGAATCACTGCCTAATAAGATCGGAAAATTCAGTTTTGAGTAATAAAAAACTATATATTAATTTTAAAAATTAAGTTTTTTCGTTAAATAATACATTTATTCATCGTTATGCCAAGTAAAAATCACTTAAAATCGAATTTGAAAGGAGGTACGACAGAATTTAGAGCATCTCTCTATAGTGTAAAGTAGGGATATAAATCCGATAATGTCGTCTTGGAACATAAAATTTTTCCTCATCTCCCCAGAGTTAGTCTCTGCATCTAACAGCCACTGAAAGACTATTTTGGCTTGGTTGGCTCAACTATTTTCGAAATTTATCGACAGAATCTCTTGTGATTTTTTTGGTTTATAAATAATGATGATGATGAGAAAACAAAGATCAAAATAAAAACTTCATTACTGTACTTTTTGTATTATTAAAAATACAGTAAAACCCCTATTTTGAGACTACCGAGCAAACGTGATCTTTTTGAGGGGTGGCCTTATAGAGGAGTTTCAGTAGTAAAACCTCTTCTCTGCAACCACCGATGGTTCCGATCAAAAATGATCATTATGAGGAGTGGTGTTTTATAAGTGTTTTCAGTCATTAAAACCTATTTTGCGACCATAACTAGTTCTGTTAAATGGTCTTTTAAAGTGATTTCACTCAGTAAAATCGTATTTTGTGACCACCAAAGATTCCGAGAAAAAGTGATCTTTTAGAGAAGTTCCACTCAGAGAAACCCCTAATTTATGGCACCAATGGTTCTAATAAGTGGTCTTTTAAAGAGGTTTCACCGTATATAACGGGGAGATTGTAAAACAAAACAAAATGCCGTATAATAATTAGGTAAATTTATTATTAAAGCTTTTATTAAAAGATAAATATGAGAATCGATAGAACGAAGAGCAATTCATCCAAATTACTCATAATTTACGTAACACGCAATTTCTGGTAATTATTATGTAGTTTTTGAACCTTAACTTTTATTTAAAAATAGTTTTCGAAGGAAACTTTGCGAGTGATTTATGATTTAAGATTGGATAAGGGATGAGTATTATTCTCTCTCTTAATGAAGCGAATACGCATATTGTTAACTCGTCTGGCGACATTTGAATTCTAGATTTGCATATAAATGTGCAAATGAGCACTTAAGAAGGAGAAACTTCATCTCCAAGTTAACTTGGGAGCTGGAAGAGGGAAAAAAAAAATTAAGTACATCATCTTCCAAGCGAATCTCAACTGACACAATATAGGCTGGATGCTGGCATTGGTCCAACTCTCTCCCTACATGACACGACTGACCCCTACTGGATCGAGTCACGTGACCCGGTGGTCCTACCAAAAATGTACCCGGCGCGCGCCACCAAACTTGTCCATTTGCGAATTTATTTAATTTAAACTTCCGCTTTGTTTTTTATTATTATTTTTAACACCTTCTCCCCGATGATGCTCCTTAACAAACGGCGAGTCTTGGATGAGTTTCAAAAAGAAATAATATTAAATTTTGGAGCCAAATTTCTTCGTCCAAATTTTTAATTCTCACCTCTAAAGGATGGGAGATATGGATTTTTATTTATTTTTTATTTTTTCCTCTCCATCCTCCACCATGAATCATCCTAATATCGATACTTTTAAAGATGTTAGAAAACGTGGGTATCGTTTTCTAAGGCAAGACTTCTTAATCTTCAAGCCTCTTATCAAAGAATACACATCACGTACAGCCATCAATTCTCATCAGTGAGTCCTCCCAGTAGATCGTTCTACTGTTGTCACAAACTTTCCAACTTTGTTTGGTTAAAACTGTATCATAATGGTGTTTATTATCACTAATGATTGGCCTGCGCTTTATAATGATGCAAAATGGCTCCAAAACATCCGTTATCCCCAATCTCTGCTAACTCTATATATTAATAAAGTTGTTAAATCAACATAATTATATATTCCGCCCATAATTTAAACGCCTTGCCAATATATTCCTCGTATATAAGCCAATACAAATCATAAAACTTACATTTTACAAGCTGTCACGTTGTAAGATAAAGGTTTGAAATGTTTTTTTTTTTCGCTAGGGAAGAGGTTATTTATTAATTTAAATAAACAGAATTATATATTTTTTCCTACAGTTTAAATATCGAGTTAATTAGTTCATTGTGTGTAACTGGCCATCGTAAAGAAGGATTTTAAAGTATGCTAAATATACAAGAGAAGATGCTAAGTGTAAAGATAAAAGGAGAGATGATGTTAAATAAAGAGATGAGAAGAGAGATGATGATGCTAAACAAGAAGATAAGAAGAAAGAAGATGATGCTAAACAAGAAGATGAGAAAAAAAATATGATAAATAAGAAGATTAGAAGATAGAAGATGATACTAAAAAATATCGTAAAAGTAAAAAAAAATTAATTTAATAAAGTTTTATATAAATAAAATAATATTTTCTATCCACAATTTCAACACTGGTCCAATATAATCTCCACATAACAACGATAAAACTATTAAAATCGAAGCTGTATAAAGTAGAAAACAACTTAAAAATCTAAATTTTCCACACGAAAAATAATTATTTAAGCATAAAAAACGTAGATTTAATAAAGTTTATAAATAAAATCACGAGCAAAATTTAAAAATCTAAATGACAACAGCACGTAAATCTCTTAAATTTTCATGAAAAAGTAATAATTTAATTATTAAATATCAAAATTTAAAAGGAACAAACGAATGTTTATCCATTTAATAAATTATTAAAACGATTTTTAAAGCGAAATTTCAGCAGATCTTTGGAAGAGATAAAGATCAGATTGGTGGAAGGAAAAAAAAAATCAATCTTAACAATAACAATAGAGTATCGACTTGTCATCCAATGATGCAGAGAGTTAATGACGAAGGTTGAACAGTAACTGTTCACAAAAGAAAAGAAAAGCCATTGCTGATGGTTTTTGTGGCCCTCCACGAATATAATACGAGAAGTTTGGGAGGAGTTGTTTAGTTGAGGAAACATGGTCTAGGCGGTTTATGGTGAATATTAAAAAGTATTTTATTTTTATTAAACTTAGTGATGAAGTGAAAGTTTTCTATATTTAAAAAGCCGTTTAAATCTTTCAAAAATTAAGCGAACAATGAATAATTTTTGAAGAGACACATCTATTACGATGACAAATTATTTCGAATAATTTATGTAACAATAAATAAATTCTTCAATTAGAGAGCAGGAGATACTGAATTTTTTTAAAAATTAGCTTCTCTTGTGGTTAAATTTTGAAATTTTAAAATTACTTTACGTGTTTTATAATGTTTTTAATGTTATCTATGGAATGTATGAGTGGGAAGATGGAGAGGTTTTCTGTGATGAGGATGGAAGATGGAGAGGTTTTGTGTAATGTGGATGGAAGATGAAGAGGTTTGTGTGAGAATGGGAATTGGAGGATGGTTTTGTGTAATTAGGATGGAAAGATGGAGAGGTTTTGTGTGATGAGGATGAGAAGATGAAAAGCGGGAGGAATTTTGCGTAGTGAGGATGGGAAGATGGAGAACTTTTGTGTAATCAGGATGAGAAGATGGGGAGTTTTTTTATATAATGAATATGGATAGAATTTAAAAAATAATAATAAAATTTAGAAAATTTCCCGATAATATTCTGTAAAAAATAAGAGAAAATTACTAAAATGAAAGTGAAAGTCGGAGGTTTTTAACAATTGAAAGTCGTAAAATGAAAATCCGTGGAAAGTGTTTAAGTTAGTGCTTTCGGCCTCAGCATAAAGAGACTAAACTTTTCTCTTAGCTGTCGTAACATCACTATCTCTTTTAAAACATCTCTTTGAACTCAATAAAAGTTTCACAGCGAAACAACAAAATATCTATCTGGACGGAGAAGACGTCAACTAACTCTTTGTGATGTATCTTCGTATCAAGCCTACTGACCAGAAAGAGTCGAAAAACAACTTTCTCTGCCTTCCTCAACTTCTGTAAAGTTGTAAGAGAAGTACCAAGAACAAGATTCTCTTAGACGTTGACTAACAGCTGGTCCATATGACTTTTGACCTCCAACTTTCTCTATCCTGATTAATTTCACTTTCCTTTACTAAATATACAGATATGTATCAACCATCTTCGTCACCGTTTCCTGTAGGAAAATCTCTTCAATTTTAACAATAAATGGATTTTTTTTTTTATTAAATATTTATTTATTTTAATAAATTTGATCTCATTAAACGTGGTTTCGAGCTGGAGATTAATTTATAGCCATTTAAAGTAGGGATGGGAGGATGTTTCTGGAGCAACTTGACGTGATTTTTGTAAGTAATTTTATAAATAAAATATTGTTAAGTGGTTTATAACCTTAAAAACATTATTTATAAAGTGAATAATTTAATAATTTTATAAAATTATTATTAGAAAGATAACATTTTAGTAAAGAAATATTACATTTTTCTTATCGTTAAATTATCTCATCCAATAATAAATTCTGTAACGTAAAGCACTTTTATTAACAATAAATATTAAATTATTTTAATTTTTTAACTAAAATATAATCGTTTTTTTTTCGCTAATTTCATCAGTTTTAAGCTAATAAATTAACGAAAATATCTTCATAATTAAATTAGTTAAGCGAATAGACTGATAGAAAATATCTTGATAACGTTATATTAATGGAAAATATTTAAAAATTTAATTATACAGTGAAACCTGTCCAAGGCGAAACCCTAATTAAGCGTAAACCTGCTTAAACGGGAGAAATTCTTCGGAAACGAACAATTACCTATGTTTAAAAAGACCTGTTCAAAACCGTGCTATTCCGGTTCACGCAAGTTTTACTGTATATTAAAACCTGTGTAGAACGGAATTGCACCTTACCGATTTGTCAAGTTTCCATTTTGAACAGGTCTTTTTAAACATAGAAAATTGCTCCGTTCCGAAGAGTTTCTCCCATTTAGGCAGGTTTCCTTTCTATTCAGGTTCCTGTTTACGCAGGTTTTATTGTACAATAAAACCTGTGTAAACCGGAATTGCATCGTACAATTTGGCAGGTTTCCGTTTTGAACAGGTCTTTTTAAACAGAGGAAAATCCTAAGAGTTTCTCCCATTTAGACAGGTTTTATTTTTACTCAATTCCGGCATACGCAGGTTTTACTGTATTTCGATTTCTACGAAGAATTAAAAGCACAATATGTTTCTTCAACGTTAAAACGGATTTAAAAGTCGAATTCTTTAATAAAAATTCCCAATATCTATCCAATATCATCTCCACGATAAAGATCATTACAGTGTTCTACCTTACATTAGACCAATAATACGTTAATAGCGGGTCTAACAGCTACAGGAAAGCCATTTCTGATCTTGCAAGATATTTTTCTAGAATTTCCATTTATAAAAATTGAAAAGAAACTATTAAACGATCGCTCAAATGTTTGACAGTTTTCACTATTTTTTGTAGTAAGCATCCCAGATGAAGCTGTGATTGTCCATACACTTTCATCAACCACTTAAGGATAATAGCCTTCTTTCCAGTCTCTGTGGGCCTATATAGGATTGTGAAAATGGCTCGAGGAAAGTAAATAAAATTGTTTTAGTTAGAAACGATCCTCTGTCGGGGTTTTTGGGGGTCTCCATCTGATATTAGATCTTATAAATCAGCTAGAACTTAGTAGTAAGTGATGGACATTGGAGCGGGTCTATTGTTTAGAACTGGACTAGGGGGAAGGAGAAAAAAGTAGCAATTACTCCCATGGGGGAGAGTTAAAGTGGTAGTAAGTCAAACAAAAATCTATTGACTCAAAGAGGCAATCAATAACTGCTACCGATAGCTTCTGTCTCGAGTAGATAGAATGAGTAATGAGAGGAGGATATTCGCATAAAAATCAATTTTTTTTTTATATTTTTAAATTCAATTTTGCTAATTTCTGCTCGATACGATCAAGATGAATTGCTGAGAAACCTGTTTAAGCCGGAATTTGCACGGTGGTAAATTGTTTTCGTCCGTTCTGGCAGGTTTTGCTATCGTTTGTTGGGCGAAAAATCATTTGTTTACATCGTTGAGAGACTTTTTATAATTGAAATTAATTACAGCCTTTCCCTTGATAGTCCGACGTTTTTTAATCCGACATGCTCAGTAGTCCGACGCACCTCCCGTCAAGGTACCCGTCCCTGTTACGTGTCTGCTTGCACAGAAGCGTGTCGCGACGTGAATCTCCCCACCCAATTCTTACACGATGACACACATTTCGTGTGCTTCCGTGAGCAGTTCTGTTCGAACAGTTGGAGTAGGGAATATTGTAGACTACTGCTAGCAAAACAATGCCAAATATGTAATCACTTTCGGTAATCCGGACACTTTTGGTAATCCGACACCCATTTGGTCCCATACCTGTCGGATTATCAAGGGACAGCTGTACAGTAAAACCTGTTTAAACAGGAATATGCAAGGTAAATTATTTTGTCCGTTCTGACAGGTTTTTCTGTGATTCTTTTTCAGTGAATAGTTTACTCTTAAAGAATCAATTATCTCATAAGTTTTTCATAGTGGAGATTCCCTTTAGAATTAAAATAAATAACAGTAAAACCTGTGTAAACCGAAATATGCATAATTTTTACGTTTTAGACAGGTTTTTCACTGTAATTTATTTTAATTCTGAACGAAATCTTTGCTACGTAAACTATCGAAACAAAGTAAAGTAAAACCTGTCTAAAAAGGAAAAATAATCCAACGTCCTAAGGATTCGCGCTTACACAGGTTTTACTATAATATATTTTACGTAAAAAATCAATTATAAGTATTATTATATAACAAAAGGAATTTTTTAAATTAAAATAAATTACAGTGAAATTTGTTTAAACCTGAAACCAATTATTTTTGTCCGTTTTGGCAGGTTCACCGTGATTTATTTCGATAAATACATTACGCAGAGGATTAATAATAAACAGCGAGGGATTTTTAGGTTTTCTTTTTAATATAAAATTATTATTGTTAAATCTAGAATATTTATTAATAAAATTCCCTTAGAAAATTTTTAATATTGATTTTTTTTAGTCGGGAAAAATCTTTTAAAAAATTAGTAATAAAATAGGGAATTTTTCATTTCTAAAAAAAAGGATTAAATCTCTTTTCAAACACGAAGAATCTTTTATTAAAATTTAAGAAATTAAAAAATAAAAATATTGCTTAAGAAATTCCCTTTTTTTTTTTTTTATTATAAATTTGGTGATTTATCTTTATTAGAAAGGCTTAGATTTGCATTAAAATGTTATTAAATAATTAAGATATTATTTACATATTCATAAAAGCGAATTTTCTACGTATTATTATAGAGAAAATTCTTAATTTTCTTGTAAAATAATACAATTTAAATTAAATTTTTGTTTACAAAACCAATTTAAGGCTTTAAAAATATCATTTACTAAGCGAAGAAAGAGTTTTATATACACGTTTGATATACATCAAAACCTGTCTAAGGCGAGTTCCGCCTTAGACAGGTTTGCCGTATACCAAATGTGTATGTAAAACTCATTCTAAGGCGAGTTCCGCCTTAGACAGGTTTTGCGTAAACAAAAAAAAAACCTCTTCCAAAAGGAAGAACAATACATAATATATATTCGTCACCCTTTCGTCCGCCATACACAGGTTTAAACGTATATGACGTATAAAAACGCACGGATTTAACGAAAATTGCATCAATATTTCAGGAATTGAGACAACAAGTCCTTAAATGTAGGATATTTCAGTAAGTCGACGGTCGTTTACTCAAATAATCACAAGATATTTCGTACAGGCAACGACAAGAAATTGAATTCAAATTTCTGGTTGATATAGAAACCGTTTGGCTCACTGTCAACAGAACATGTTCTTCACTTCACATCTTTGTTTTGACTTGTCGACTTTTACAGCTTTCCTCTTCTTCTTCTTCTTTTTTTCCCCTCTCTCGCTCCATTCTTTTTACACTTCTCCCGTTACATAAAAGTAGTTGCAAGAATAGGATTTATTCTGTGAAAAATTTTTAAAAGTCCATGTTTGAGTATAGCGACGTGTCGAATTTCCGAATAAACTATTGTTTGAAAATAATAATAAGTAACAAGAAACCGTTTTGTTTCCGACGTTCCACGTGTTTCGTTGCATTGTATTCGTATTAGACTTAAATTATCCGTGTAATTTCTCTTCTACAATCGAAGGATGCGGTGAAACATGTCTAAAACGAAAACCTGCCTGAACGGGTGATATTCTTAAGAACGTAACGATTTTCTGTGTTAAAATAAAACCTGTCTAAAACGGAAACCTGAACGGGAGAGATTCTTAAGAAGGAGGTGATTTTCTGTGTTAAACCTGTCCGAAACGGAACTTTAATAAAACGGAAACCTGCCTGAACGGGAGAGATTCTTAAGAAGGAAGTGATTTTCTGTGTTAAAAAACCTGTCTAAAAGAAAACCTGCAAACCAAAATAAAGTATTCGGTACCGTGCAATTCAAATTTACACAGGTTTTACTGTAAATCATTTATTTACGATTTTTATTAATTACAGTAAAACCTGTATAAACAGGAATCGCACGGTAGGTTTGGCAGGTTTCCGTTTTGAACAGGTTCCAATGTATTTAAAATTACTAATTATATATATAATTATTTTGTTTAGTATTTAGTAACTTATTCGAATGATTTAANAATAGTTTTGTAATGTACAATTAATATAATAATAAATACAGCTCTCTCGTATATAACGCCTTTCTCATATAGCATCTTTCTATACAGTGCAATTCTCATGCAGCATCAATGTTTCTGAACGGATCCCCCTCATAAATGTAAATAATGTGATCCTTCTTTATCTCAAAATTGTCAAATATAGAATTTTGCATTGCATAGGACCAAATTATACGACTTTCTACCTAAAATTACGTGTAAATAAAAATAACTAAATTAATAAACGTGTCAATCATGCATTAAATAATAATAATAATAATATAAGGAATTGTTATTAAGTTTAAATATTAATCATTTATTATAATTAGCGTATTATAATTAATTATAAGAAGAATTTAGTAGAAATTTCTTCATTTTTTTAATTAAATATTTATTAATTATTAATGCTTTAATAACAATTTTCTGTCATTAATGTATGACTTTTATAATGAACTTTTGATTCCTCATCTATTAATTTATAATAATAAACTAAAGTAAAAGTCTTTTTTATTTTAATTTTTTTATTTAATTAATTATTTNAGAAATATAAGAGAAGAATGTAGGAAAATATAAGAACAGAATATAATGAATGCTTAAAAATATACAAAAATTTATCATAAAAATTTCAAATTTTACCGATTTACAACGTTTTTCTTGCTGAACTTTCCCAACATTCTTTGTTTTCATCCCTAATAATTGCTACAATTACGTTTAAGTCCTCAGATTGGTTGGGGGAGATATTAAGGTTTGGGAGTCATATCTGACGAACTGATAGACTAATTTTCCTGAAAATTTCTAGAAACATTTTACCCTAATACATAAACCTTTCCGCAAAATTTCAGAAAATTTCGACAAAAGGCGCAGAAATTATTAAGCTTCAAAGTTTAAAAAATCGTGCTCTCACACACGCTTTAACATCCATACATACAGAAAAAAACCCCAAATTTCTCTGCAATTCAAGGTCCCTTGGATCCAAAAATGTAAAAACTCTCGAGGGCCATACTTTCCTGGCTGTTATATAACAGAGGAAAAGTAAAAAGGGTATTAACTTATGCATGAATTAACCCATAAAATTTAGGAGAAATCTACAGTTTTCAACAGTTGTACACGAATTAAATTCAATATTTTGATAAATTAAACAAACTTGAGTTAACATTACACCGCATAATCTCAACATTATTCCACATTTATTGTTTAGTTGTATAAATTCAGATTCTATAGAATGATTTATATTAATCTATAGAATCTTGAATTATATAATTAAACAATAAATTTAATTGTTTAATATTATAAAAATTAATATTTTGTATGTTTCTTACGAATATCTAATTAAATAACTAATTAAGATGATAGAAAAGTTCGTTTAAACACTTAAATCTTTCAATTTTCTCAATAAAATTAAAACTCCAGCAACGAGTTGCGTAACTTTCCCGACAGAAAAGTTAAAATTATGTGTGGCGCCATCTGTTATGAGATTTTATATAAAACATTTTTATATTATTAATTATTATAAAATAAAATAAAATGCTTAATTTTAAAGGTAGAGGTAAAAAAATGGTAATAACAAGTAAAATCGTCATTAAGTACGACTCCATTCGAGATACGACACATGATCCTCTCTATCTCTTCACCCCCTCGATCTTTCATCACGAAAATTTAACAGCATCAATACATCTAATACACAAACATCCTTGCAAAATTTCAGAATTTTTCGGCAAATGGCCCAGGAGTTATTAAGGTTTGAAAGTGGCAAACAAAATCGTACCTCCCACACACACGTATAGAAAAAAAAAACCCAAAATATTTTTGATTTCTCGACGTTTTAAGGTCTCCAAGTCCGAAAACATAAAAATTTCGAAAGTCATTTTTTGATCCATCGCCAAACTTTCCCTCTTTTCAAGAGAGTAACATCCAATTGTCACTACCTGAAAAATACACTATTTTAATTTCTTAACTTTAAAGATTTATTTTTATTCATTATTTTTCCAGATAAATATAGAATTTTTCTATATTTATATTTATTTATTTAATTTTCTTTTTTTCCTCCGATTTGGGACCAGTTTAAAAGCATCACTCGGTGGGAATAACAATGTTTAATATTCTCTACAGTATACAGATTTATTTATATCACAATGTTTATCCTCTTTGGATTTTAGAACTGGTTGAAGAAGCAAGTTGTAAAATTCATGGAAAAAAAGAAAAAAAAAAGCCATTCTACAAAAATAAATATTGTGATTCCAATATTTATGTTTCGTATAGTTTAAAATAAAAGTATAGGGAAATAAATTCTAAACTTTCGGTTACATCTATTTATATATTAAGTTACAAGTTTTATAGAGGGTGGCCCAAATTGACAACTGATTTTTGGGCCACCCTGAGTATCTATACTTTACTCAATTATTCGAAGACAAGACTGGTTAGACCTATTTTATCTACAAAAAAAACAAAGTTAGAAAAATAATATAAAATTATTTATAATCATTTTCAAATTATCTAATGATAATTCAGCATTAAAGAAACGAGAACTATTCAGAATATTATTAAATACATTATTCATAACAGCTTATATTTATTTTAATACTATTTTTATGTGAAAAAATTGAATAAAAGAAATTTTGAATTTCTTATCTTCGTGTAAATAAAATATTAAAGTTTTCTTATTTGATTTCTCCTTTTGAATAACTTAGTTTTATCACTTCCTGCTGAAAATAATACGTTTAATAGTTGAAAAAATTATTGTATTTTAAGTGTTTTTCAGATAAAATATATATTATTCTATGCATTTTATCTCGTGCGGTGATACTTGTGAAGGATTTTCAGAGGCAGAGTATATCTCTTCTTATGTAAGAGAATAAGAGGATATGTAATGGAATATTGAAAAACATGGGAGAAGAGTATGAGGAATTGTACAGAGCATTACAGAAAAATGTAGGAAAATACGCGGAAGAAATATAAAGAAATATAAGAGAAGAATGTAGGAAAATATAAGAACAGAATATAAGGAAATGCAGGAAAGAAATATAGAGAAATAGAGAAAGAATTTAAAAAAACATGGAGAAATATAGGAGAAGAATATAATGAAATATTGGGAGAAAATATAGAGAGATACAAAAAGAATGTATAGAAATACAACGAAATATAACAGAAGAATATAAGAAAATACAGAGAAAGTATGTAGAAAAATATAGAGAAAGAATATAAAAAATGCTGGAAAAATATTGAGAAATATAGGAAGAATGTAAAGAAATACAGAGAAATATAGAAGAATAATATAGGAAAATATGGGGAAAGAATGTAAGGAAAGACAGTATAAAAGAATATATGAAAATATGATATTAGGAAGAAATACAGAAAAATTAATAGTATTCAATCTTGTTATAATAAATATTGGTACATCTTTAAATAAAGATAATTAAAAAGATTAAAAATTTTATTTTAAATGTTTAAAATAAAATTTTAAACATTTAAAATAAGAGTTTAGAAAATAATTACGAAATTTTAATGATGAATTTTATGAAACGAAGAAAACTTTTATTTATTCCATTTTTCTCTAACGTCTAAATCGAGTTTAATAAGAAGTTATTGAACAGATTTCACCTCTGAACTCTGTCAATCCATCAATTTTGACAGTTATATAGATTTGTTCAATTTTTCTTTTGTTAATTCATATGTTGTACAATCGAACATCACGCAATAACTTTCAGATATTAGGAAAAAAAGAAGAAAATCAACCAAATATCGAAGAAAAAATTAACCAAAATTGGATAACTGCAGGCAAAAATAAGATAAAGTGATGCTTTAAAAAACGACATAAAAATAATTGGATATCACTATTTTCATATCGAATTTTTTTTGGTAATTTATTTATTAAAACTTAATGTATAATGAATATTAATTTATTTTCATTCGGGGAAAAATAATAAAAAATAAATAAATTTTAATGACGAAACACAGGATAGAAAAGATGTTGCAGAAGATAACGAAGAGCAATTCCCTCTCCACTTAAGATAGATCCGCTTTAAAAATAACCTAAAGTAAATTAAAATACGCAAAATATAAAAAAGAATTTATGTTATTTTAAAAAAAAATAAAATATGCAATTTTAAATAATAAATATTAATGCTGTATTACTTGCCGATTTTCCAATCTGTGCAGTATCTACATCAATGTTTTATAAGGAGAGATTCAATGCATTTGTATATGTCGTCTACTAGAACAAATTTTACAAAAAGAAAAGAAACTTTTATCTTTATCGCGTGTAGAAAAGCTTCCTACTTTTTTGTATCAATAAAGTATGCAGCTTCAAACTTTTCCTTAAGAAAAAAAAAAGGAAGAGGAAGATACTAGAATTTAACATCAGCAAAGATTATTTATCACAATATTTCACGAAATCTGTTCTGCACGATTGATACCGAAAAAATCTCAGTTAGAATATATTGGATATAAAAGAAGTATGGATGCCATTTTTTAAGGTTTAGCATCTTTTCTCACACCTACGGCAAACATTCGTCATATATCAAACTTCTCCTTTGTTTTAATCCTAGTTCCCAAGAGGTTAGAGGGGAAAGAACCTTCTGATATCTTCCACCATTAGTCTCTGTCAGTAGAAAACCGATGGTTTGGTCAATATCACGTGACTGCTAAGGACCCCGAAGTCAACCGAAAGACAGGTGAATGTTCAATTCAATTTATTACGTTAATCTACAACGTGCATGTAAAGGTGAAATCTACGGATTTTAGGATTTACTTCCACTGATAAAACCAAAGGGTTTATGGAGAAAATGATACTTTTCCACGTTATTAAATAATCTGGATTTACTAGATAAAGATAGGAATTCGATTTTTAAGGCTAAGGAAACATAATTTAAAGCTCTGTAACACTATTCTCCTATGGATGCTGGGGATTAGCTAGAGCCAGGAACGAAAGGGTTTAGTTTATAAAGAAAATTATACTTTTTCTCGTTATTAAATAATCTGGATTTAGTAGATAAAGATAGGAACTTAATTTTTAAGATTAAGGAAACGTAATTTAAAGCTCTGTAGACACGAAAAATGCCACAATTCTCCTTCGGATGCTGAAGATGATTTAGAACGAGGAGCGCATACTTTACGGTAAAAATGCATACATAATTCTAATTTAAAGTTATAGATATGAATAGTAAATTATTCGAAGTCGTAGTGGCAATGATATACAGTAATATTCGTTACGCCTCGGGAAATTTATTATAGAATTAAACATTAAATAGTGGTTTGATAGATATAAGTACAGTAAATACAGACAATCTGTAATTGATTGAGAGCTTTGCTAATTGAAAATGTGCAGGAGTGAATACGTAACGTCGATGATACCCAAATAAATCGAAGCGAAAATTCATCTTAAAATAATGAATAGATTTTTATAGTTACATAAACCTCCCACTGATTAACATGAATTTTGATAATGCTTTAACCAGAATTCGACTTACAACATCATTTTTCCTTTTCTTTCGAACGTGGTTAATTAAGAAAATTTTCCAATTATGAAGAATTAAAGCATATTTTCTTTCAGTAATTAAAAATAAATTAAGGATAAATAGCAATTTTCTATTACTAAATTACTATATCATTAAAAAGTGGTTATAATTAAGAACAGAAGGAGAAAACACCAGATTAAAATGCACGTTTAATATTATTTTACATGAATTTAATCGATTAAATTCGGTTCCTGTATTTTATTATTATACTACAACAATGTTTTTTCGATCATTCTCTAATTACCGATCTCCTTTCCGGATGCTGAGAGAGAGAGAGAGAGAGAGAGAGACTATAAATTGGATGAGGGAGTTCGCGAGCCACCGTTTGACAGAATAGGTCAGGATAGAAAGATGGGATGGGGAGGAATTTATAAAATACGGATGCAAATAAAGAGATACTGAGCTATTTTATGCATTTTCCCATTGAATTATGTATTATCGAAACAAAGATATTGATGTCAACTCTTCCAGAGTGAGCTTAGATTTATCAATTCAATAAAAGTAAAAAAGTATTTCAATAGAAAATCGAATAAATTCAAAAGGGAAATAAAAGTTTTGAAATTCATCTTTAAACCAACGTAGAAAATAAAAAAGAGAAAATCTTCTTCCAACTTCTAATTTAATTGTATTAATTCTGTATATTGATGATTCTTAATCAATAAAACATTTCTGGAAATTATTAATAGATATTTTTTTTAAAGTAAAAATTATTCTGTAAAATAATAAACGAATTTTGACACGCGTGACAATTTGTGTCAAATAGGTTAATTGATAAAAATTTGATTAACTCAAAATATGAATTTTTAATTCGTTGAAGTGATGCGGATCAAAATTATCTTTCTACCTAAAATGATGTAATTTTTAATTTAAAAACGACACTTTAAACAATTTAATTAATTAAAATTATTGTTTTTTTAAATTATTATTAAGATTATTTGCCGAATTGTTCCTTTTTTTCGGCGATGAGAGAGCGTTAAAGTTGAGTAAACAATCCATCATCATCATTAAGAATAATGAACTGGATGCATTCTACGTAATAAATAATGCCTATAAATATAATTAAATTATTATTATTTTACTTTATACTATTAAATTTTATTATTTTATATAGGAAAAGGTTCAAAATAATTTATTTTGTTTCGCATCAATAATATTCATCTCGAATTTTCTACCTTTTTTTTATTTTTCTTATATATTTGTATATATATAATTTTCTTACTTTTCAAGAAATATTTACTAAAATGACGAATGTAGAAGAATATAAAATGTAGAATAATAAAAAAAAATACTTGGATAAATTGATAAGAGAAGAAATAAGATTTTTTTTAAAGTCGCAAAACAAATGGAAAGACAAAAATATAGAAGAAAGGCTTGAAACATTGGGAAAAAAGAAGGTAAAAACAATTCTTAAAACACTTCTGCTTACAAATTTTTGCAAATTGGATTGGTTCTACGCTAAAGTTTTACTCACCATCTATCTTCAGTGTAAAACTTCGATGAAATGCATCGAAAAACATTTGATTCTATTAGAATATAAAAATGGCGGAATTTATTTAATAAAAAGAAATTATTTTCTAATATTTTAGCGTCTTAGTGGGTTCGCTATTGGAGTAACTCATTAGTTTTAATGCAACCTTATTCAAATGATCCACTTAGCATCATTAATTTTTGATAATCGTCATGCTGGTCGAGTCGACTCGAGTATAACGCGCACTCGACTTCAGCTTATATAATTCAATAGGAAAAAAAGGAAATGAATAATATAACCATGCTCCTATTAATTAAGAAATTCCGTTGAAAGACTAGAATATATTTCTTATACAATTTAAAAAATATATATATTAAGTAATGAAGCTTGGAATATCCAGATGCCATACTTGATTACTTCTTTTATCATGCGTGATACGTACAGTTTATAGACCGCAACAACATCTAACCAATCAGTACAACACTATAAACATCCAATCAATCAAACGTGTAGAGAATTCTATACGAGATACAGCAAAAAAAGAAAGAGAGAATTGAATAGGAAAATATTTTAAGAATTATTATTTATTTGATTTTAAAACATGGCGACAATGTTTAAACGAGAATTTATTTTGAAGTTATATTAAAAGGTAGGATAGAAGCTAATCTCGTACGATTCTAAAGGCTCTTCACATTACCTTAATTTCCAGTAACCGCGAACGACATTGGTCAGGTTGACAATTTCAGGTCACGTTATAAGCGGATGAGGCATTCAATCTCTTTCAAGGTGTCTTCTCTCGTCAGCATCTGTCTGATCCACTTTGCAGTTGGCACATAATGTCCATCGACATAACTGCACTTTTGATATTTTATATGATAACCCTATCGAAAAGTCTCACACACAAAAAAATCGATCTCCTCCTTCTCCTCCTCCTCCTCCTCTTCCTCTCTTCATTACTAATTAACACAGAATAATAGGAATAAATTAATTACATTTCTCGTTTTTAATGATTAATTAATTTATTTAGATAATCGATTATATAAGATAATCCATTAAATTAATTGAGATTAATCGGAAGATCGGTCGGATCAAGTCATTAAGGATGAGTCCAAGTTGTAAATGGATTAACACAGACAAACGAGTATCTAACAGTTATTACAATGTTAATTGCTGCTAATGATAGACTCTACACCTAAAATGTTAACGTATACTCATAGAATACATCGATATTAAACGGTAAACTTACTCCTGAGTGTATAACATTATGACTAATAACATTAATTTGTACGAGGAAGTCTCCGATTACACACGATTAATCGAATATAGAACAAGACTAAAGAAGAATTGTCTAAGTAAAGGAAACTTTTTGGAATCTTTCCATTATTTAGTAGAATAAAATAAAAGATTTTAAAACTTTCCTCTCTTTAAAACATTTGTCGTCGACATAAAAGAATGGTCATAAATAGAAGACAGCTTAATTATAATTGGAAGCGACTCTTTTAAGGATGTTGCAGCCATTGTAACGTGTCCTCTTTGACATCAGCAACAAGATGAATCACTCGAAGGTCATGAAATGATCAGATGAAGGATTAAAACAAATTATAATCAGCGATTTGAAGGCGAACATCATAAATTTTACTTCAAAGTCAATGCTTATTAAGACCATTGGCAATAATAAATTTTCCATGCACGAGTTGATTAAAATAAACTCGTCGTCACCTGTTCAAATTCACTTATCGTAATTTTAATGTAATGACCTATCAAATAACGTATTTTTAAATTTTTTTAATATCCTCTATAAGTAGGTTAGAGTTATTTTCAGACCCAAAGTGTTCTAGACATTTGGAATTCAGTTCTTGTTCTTATCAATCTCTTTCTCTTCTATCGGAAAGAGATTGAGATTCCAGAGATAAAACCATTCTCTGATACTTTGAGACTACGTGACCGTCATGGACTTCAGTTTAAATGCTTTCCAAAAGTCACTTTGCCAGCAGAATTTGAGTATAAAGGCAAGACTACTAAATGTAAATAAATAAAAGATTCCTACTTTATTATTGTAAATCTTCTATTTTCATTACGATTAATTTGTGTGTGTGGAGAAATTTTAAAAATAGAAAAAAAAATCGATGGAGAAGAATTAAGATTTAGAGATTTTAGGACTATTTTCTTCGCCTGATCATTTATTTGTCAGCATCATTTTATAACTTGATTTTTATCCGCATCATCGGAGAAGTAGTCCAACATCCGGATAAATGTCATCCCAGAAATGCATTTAATTAATCGAAACGTTTCCACATCTTCTTAGCAAATTAACGAGGACGAAGTAGATATAATTGATTATGTAATGGTTTGATTAAATAGTTTGACAAATCGAGAATTACCAGGAAATTAATTTTCTTTTGTGGGTTAATAGACGGATAAGACGAATACATAATCGATTTTTCTTCCGTTTTTACGTTTTATAAGCGACTTAAAAAATTAGAAAATTCATTAAGGTTTGGGTAACAATTCTAATTAATGCGTTTTTATAGAGATTTTTAAAAAATATAAAAGATATTTTTTAAAAATGCTTAATGGATTCAAAGTTTCTTTTTCTTTGATAAGTGAGAAGGCAAAATTTTGAGCTTGATACAAAAGGATGAGAAGAAATGTTAACGTTTCTATCGCTGTACAATTAGACTGGAAAAACTCAGTGATTTTTCAGTTTCATTTCTTGGCCTCATCCATCATATCCGAGGTGTCGACCTTTCCCTTCTCCCTCTTCCTTTTTTTTTCTTTACTTCCATTGAAACCTTCTGACTTTACGTGAGTTGTAACGTCACGTGGACGATGAAAAGAATGATCCATCTGTCTCTGACGACTGTAATTAAAGAAAACGGTAACAATACTTTGCTTGACTATGTGACAAAAATGCAATTAAGTATCATATCTAATGTTTCTACCTCTTTAAAATCATTCACTTCTCGTAAACTTGAGAAAACTTAACTCCAACTCTTTTAATGCTAATTAGCGCAAAAATTGTGCCATCAATTATGAATAAATATAAAATGTTGATGCTTTTTTTCATTTAAGATCTTGTAAAACCTTTTTTTCCCCTTGTGGTGCTGTGAAATTTTAATTTGGAGCATTTTCCAGCTTCGATAAACAATATCTTGAACATAACATAACCTGATCTATATGAATAATGTTCTATTAATGATCTTATAAATAGATCGTTTATAAAATAAGATCTTGAACAAGACATGTGTTGAATAAGATTTGTAATAAGACTTTTAAGAATAAGGTCTTTTAAAACATTTATGTTCAAGAAGACTCTTTTCAATCTTACAGAACCTTATTCTTACAGAGGTTTATAACCGTTATAGAACCTTACAATCGATACAGAACCTTATAACCATTACAGAACCTAATTCTTATATCTCATTAAGAACGTTCTGTAATAAAATCTGCAATTAAAAATAAGGCTCTATAACAAAATTTACACGAATGTAACAAACTCCGTACGAAGACAGTTCTATAACAAGAGCCACACTAGGATAAGATAAGAATAAGATTCTGCAACGAGATCTTTAATTAAAAATAAGGATTTTTAAATAAGGTTTGATAAGGAAATTAATGATAAATAAGATTCTAGAACAATGCGATTAAGTTTCTATAACAAGTGTCTGATTAGATCAAAGTAGAGTTCTAGGAAGGAATTACTTTAAATTGTATTCCGTGTAATTTACAGATAATGAAAAAAAATTTTGTATATAAAGAAAAGGTGAATTTAAATAAAGAAAAACCTCGATTTAGTGCCTCAAATTGGCGCTAAACCGAAGTGTCTCAATTAATGTATATTACTGAGGTCACAAGCTTGTCTGGCAATGAATAGTTCATTTTCGTATACTCCCGAAAGCGGAGAGAATTCTACAATAATCCAAAATAATATTTTGCTTAGAATAAGGTAATTTACTTACACAAGTTGTAACATATTGTAACAGTGATGCCTCATTAAACATTTATAAGATGAAGTGTTAGATTCTCGTCCACGAAATTGCTTCTCATAAGCCCGGATATAACGCTTCTTCCCTAACATTTTTATCATTATAAACTTTCATCTTCGTTTTCTCTTAGCTGAGTATAAAATAATTCTTTTCTTTTTATTTAGAAATTTCTTTAACTCTTTAAAATTTCAATAAGAGGAGATAAGGAACATAATTTTAAAGTTGTAACTATTTGATAAGCATCATTAATGCATAAGAGCATAACATATTTTCTGCCTTTTAAACTAATCAGCAAATTTAATCAGAAATTTTACCACGAAAACTGCGATATCAGCTTAAATTAATTGCTGAATTTGTTTAATTTTATTCGTATTTTAATTATTTTCCAGCATCCGTAATTGTATATTTGTATGCGTGATGATGTTTGTTTTCCCAATCATCCCACGTGTTATGCTGTGTGACATCCCTTCTAGGAAAAAAACACACACAAAAGTAATGTCACGTGGCTTTTTTCTTTGTCTACTGTCAACATGTAGACAGAAATATAAATGTGAACACTTATCAGAACAACCGATCATCATGAAAACAGATGTCACGTCCTCCATTACTACAACGAGAACCGCACAAATAACACTTAAAAACAATTTTTAGATAATATTTTAACATAAAATAAGTATATTTTAACGTGTAAAATAATCTCAACGTAAAGAATTCGGTATCGTTATCGAGTGTAGAGGAGGTAGCGTGTTGTTACATTGTCTAACAATGAAAACAGATAGAAGGTCGAGCCTCATAAAAAGAGACGTTAGATAGGTAGCTGTGACCTGTAAATGGGGTCGTTACGTCCTAGAAAGGTGAGTTAGAAAGGCAAGCTTTTTACCTCACCTGATTCTGGATAGAGAAAGTTCGAACTTTCACTCTTATTCTGTCTGCTATCTCGAACAGAAGGCCATTAGAATCAGATGATGGAGTTTTATAGTGATTCTATTTTATCACTTCAACTTAAACTTTTAAAATAAAAAAATAATAACAGAAGAAATAAAAAAAATAATAATAGGTTATAATAAATATTGGTACATCTTTAAATAAAGATAATTAAAAAGATTAAAAATTTTATTTTAAATGTTTAAAATAAAATTTTAAACATTTAAAATAAGAGTTTAGAAAATAATTACGAAATTTTAATGATGAATTTTATGAAACGAAGAAAACTTTTATTTATTCCATTTTTCTCTAACGTCTAAATCGAGTTTAATAAGAAGTTATTGAACAGATTTCACCTCTGAACTCTGTCAATCCATCAATTTTGACAGTTATATAGATTTGTTCAATTTTTCTTTTGTTAATTCATATGTTGTACAATCGAACATCACGCAATAACTTTNTTTTTATTTTCAATAGGAGAGGGGGGAAAGGATGCTTTCTTTGACATCCTCAGGATTTAGTTTCCCTCTTTTTTTTCCTTCCTCCTTCTCCTTCTTTTTGTTATTGAAAGAGTGAGAGTCGTGTAAACACTATACAGAAGTCTCACTGGTCAATATAGTAAGAGCAATATTGGAGTGGGTATAGTTATACAACACCGACTTTCCATTACAGGACTGAAGGGAACTTAAAAAAGAAAGAAAACTTGATATAATTTGTCACACCCGTATTGGACAGTTGGTCATCACTCGATGATGGATGACCCCGAGATGGTAGTAACTACTGATATATATAATATTAGTCCCTTAATCTCACAATAAGCACTGTGTAAATATTATTATCCCTTTAATATTCTTTCCTGGTGTTCTTGATCATTTTCCGATTATCTTCGATATTGATAATAGATAAGTCGAAGTTACAGAAGATGAAGAGGATACCATCTTTATAAGTGTTATGAATATAAATTGCTTTATTTTTTATTTAAAAAAAAGAATAATATTTATTAAATAATTTAGTGTAAAAATTACTTTTTAATTTTAAATTTAAATTCCCCGAAACGTCACACACATACTACCAGCCGAAATAATTATTTCGTAATCTCGACGTCATCAATTTTCGCGTGCATGAATGGATGAAAATTATATTTTGAGAAAATATATATGTATATTATGATTTTAAAATGCTTCAATTTCAATACGTCACACAAAATCGAGTACACGAAATTTGATTACGTCAATGGCACGGACGGTTTCGTAACAGTATCTGTGGTTTGACGTCGTAGGATATTTAAATATATTCCGTTTCGTCATCGATTTCGGCGCGCGTGAATAGACAAACGTCAATGATGTCGTTTCCCATGATTTGATCGTCAATAGACAAACATCGATGACATCATCACACGGAAATTGATTCGTCGATAGAGAATTTTTGAGGTTTCGTGCAAAAATGGCGACGGAACGGAAGGAAGAGGAGGAGGAGGAGGAGGAGGAAAAAATTCCGATTTGAATATTTATTTTCCGCTTTTCTTACTTAATCATTTAAAAAGTAAATTAAGGGAGGAAGTTAATGAAACATTCATCCTTTTTCCAAAAAAAAAAAATAAACGATTTGTCAAAATTGAGAATTAACAAGTATACAATAGAAACGATCTTTCTTTCAAACCATTCGAATAAATGAATATAAAATTAAAAAAAGGAGAAAATAATTTGCAAAAAATTCTGTTTATTATTATTANTAATCTGTCTGTGCCAAGAGCTTGCAACCAGAAGTGATGTGTTGTATAGTTTCTGGCATGATGTGACATTTTCTGCATGTGTTATTTGTGAGTGTTGTATCTTTGAGTATGTGATTTCTGTAGTTTTCAGTATTTATGACCTGATTATTATGATTATGATTATTATTATAAGTAAGTATAGGAATGTGTGGTATGTATTTTGACAAACAAATCTTAATTAAACGGATTTTGAGATTAAGTGAAAGGAGAAGAAGGGAGGAAGGAGAAGAAGGATTAAAAAAAAAGAAATAATTCAATGCCAGTGAGCTAAATAATTCAAAGTGTCATTAAGGAGAATGTCTTGACGATGATTAAGTTATTCACCACATCCTCTTGTGGTTCAATTAGTTCTCTCTCTTGCGGTCGATAGAATTAAAAAATTTTTGTTTGACCAAAGAAAACAGTCATCCCTATCACTGACTCTTATGATACATTCATTTACCTTTCATAAATAATATTTCTTTCGGAATTATTTGTCTTTACCACTTATTTATCTCGTTTTAACTTATACAAACCATAATTTAATACGTGTTAAAGTGCCCCACACTCCGTATCTAACAATCTTTCGGGTCTACTATCTCTTCTGAGATATTTACCGTGTGTTATCGCTATTTTTCTATATGTATTAACATTTAAAAACTAATTTCGGTGCCGTTTAATTATTAAAATGTTAGCAAATTATAACTTATTAAAAGACGTATCTTTACGTAAAATAGGACTTCTTTCGCCTCAAATACCCTATACAAGGCTAGACTTAAACATAAACGGGCCATTCCCCTCCATCAAATAATACGTGTAAAAATATGAGGCCTTAAGATATACACTCATAAACACGTGGCCCTAAGCTGCAACTTGTTTATCTTAGGTGCAAACTAGGCCCCACTTATACGATAAGTATTTATAATACATTATCTACTGATGTTTCAATCCTCCCGCTTCTTTTAAACTATTCTTCCTGATCTTAACTCCCTTTTTTTGTTATTTTCTTCACATTTTTACACGTAATTATAAACAATAACTGAGTATACCGACTGCGAGAGTGTGTTACATCCCAAGTTAAACGTTTTTTACAAGAAGAATCTCGTGGAATATCCCTTATATAAACGAACAAAACTCGAGCAGTTCAATCTCGAATGTCCTATCTGAGAAGCAGTTATGAGGTATATTTTATTGCACATTATCCCCGAAAGAAGGTGCATTTACTTCCATATGGCGATGGTCATTAAACTGTATTTCAAGTACACCTGATATAATGTGAGGGTCGAATTTTTATTTTTATTTTATTTCATTTTTTCAAGGCACGATATCACCAACCATCTCACTCTTTTGACGACACATAAATGACTGGAATGACAACAAAAGCTGTTCGAAAGCTGGGTGATCTCTTTATAACAATGCAATGTCTGGGATGGTCAATGGAAAATGATGATCGAATCCTAACAAAAATTGGCTTTCTTCTATTCTTCAACTTTCTTCAACTTATATATATATATATATATATATTTAAACTGTAAATATATTAATTTATATCGATTAATATGATAAATTTGGCTTGGTTATTTTTATGTTTGATGATGATTTAGGAAGTTAGAAATGTAGGTAATGTTTCTTTTTTATTATTAACAATCTTATTTTGCCGTGCCGTCAAGTAAGTAAATTGAATTAAATTAAGAACGATTGCTGTTATTTTTTTATCTTGAAAAAACGTGTGAATTGTTAGATGGGAATTTTTCTGTTTATAAATTGAAGAAGAATAAGATGTTGATGATGATGAAGATGAATGAGAATGAACAGGAGGAGGAAGAAGAGGAAGAGAAGGAGGAGAGAAGAAGATGAGAAAGAAAAACAGAAGGTGAAGAAGAAGGAGGAGAAGAAGAGGGAAATGTTTTAATAAAAAAACATTTCTAAATGAGAAAATATTGAAATATTTTGGTAAAGTCATCGTTACCGAATTTAAAAAAAAAATTCTGAAGCGATTTCTAAACTAGTTTAAGTGTCATCAAGGTTACACAATTTACAAATATATGTTATACTCTTGTTTATTACGTAAGATTTCGATGCGTTTTGAATTCTTTCCATTATTGAATATTAGATAAAAGTTATCTTTTATGGATTAATTACCTCTTATAAAAGAAGATAACATTTTCGAGGACGTTTCGTTGAGTTTAAATTGGTTGAAAGAAAGATAAAAATGACTTCTTGAGCACGAAAATAAAGCAAAACGAACAATGATATATCCCTGCAAGCACTTTTTTTTTATGAAAGATGCTATTCTGGGTTAACTTTTTCGAATAAATAATAATATAATTTAAAGATTTTTTTTGTGTTTTACTATTTTGAATGGTTTCACGAAGTCGGAAAATATGGAAAATGGCATGAAAAATACTAACGTCGTGTTAAAGGATGCTATTAACTTCTCCATAAACACAATAAACTAAAAAAAATCAAACTAAAATATAATTTAATATAAAATAAAATAAAATATAATTCTAATTTATATAATTTAGTCTAAAATATATTGTGATTTCACTTAATTTTTCTGTGAGATTTTGTGTACTGTGATGGGATTTTTGGACCTTCTGTCATAAGCAAGTTTTGTTCACCCCATTAAAAAAAACTATAGAATTTTTATGGTTCCTAATACCCGTTTTAGGGGGCCGAAGTTAATTAAAAATTTTAAATACTGTTAAAATCTTCCATAGTAAGGACTCGAGGGGCCCAAGGCTCGTGAACGTACGAGCACTTTACTTTAGAAATTGATTTTCTTCTTGAATCTTCCAGCGTGCGTGTGAAGAACAAACAAGTTGAAGAATAATTTGCTTCATGAATAGAAAGTAAATTTTATTCAGCTAATAATTTAACTAATAAAATTATATTCTTCTCTTATATAAATGTTACAAAGAAAAATAAGAATGTGATAAAATTAATCATCCTTTCAGGCAGATAAAGTATTTACTTTATTATATTTTTCTCTAATTTTTCAAGTTTATTATATTTTTCTTCAAATTTTGCACTCTCGAGAATAATTTTTATTACTTTTTTTCGAAGTGACAAGAGCTAAATTTTCTTTTAAAAAATTCTCTTCGTTATTATTTTACATTTTTACATAATATATAATATTAAAAACCTTAAGAAAAATTCCCCCAACGATTACTATATATAAAGCCGAACCTCCATTAAAGGTCACCTTTAAACAGCGGATTTATAACAGAAAAATAACCCCTGAACAACGGCCATTTTTTTTCTATTTTCGTCAGTGGCCGTTGTTCAGAGGTTTTATTGCATACGTTAGTTTTTTGGAGATAAATTAAACTAAAATTTGAAGAGTCTGTCATAAAAAATATAACAAATATTATCTGAAAATATTCGTTTAATTATATTTTATCGAACTACAAAAGAGAACTTTGATAAACGTAAAGAATAAGCCAGAAAACGAAAGATAAAATTCATGGATGAGGAGATTAAGCACAAAGAAGAGAAGAATATCTAAGAATATTCTTTTCTAAATTATATATAAAGTTAAATAAATTCTATATAAATTAATTACTCATAATAATATAGCATTTATATAACTTTATANTTTTGTAGTTCGATAAAATATAATTAAACGAATATTTTCAGATAATATTTGTTATATTTTTTATGACAGACTCTTCAAATTTTAGTTTAATTTATCTCCTAAAATTAATAATTAATTACATAAATTTCTCGATAATGTAAGAGTTTGTAAGAATAATTGTACGTCTTATCGCTTCGTTTTTTTTTATCAGAAATTTAAAAAAACTCACGCAAAAAAATGATAATTTAGACATAAATATTATCTCTTTCATTAAAGCATCTCATTAAAGATTGCTACAGGTAAATGAATGCAGGGAAAATAAATAGAAAGTTTCGTTTTTCGTTCTAATTGTAGCCAATTAACGAATAAGTATGAGATTGTATGTTTACCTCTAATTTTCTCTATCTCAAATAATGTTTACATTATGTCCCACGTGGTTATAAAAGGAGAAGAAGAGGAGGAGGAGGAGGGGAAAAAAAGGAAAAGTCAAGCTGAAACAGACAGAAGCGTTCGTCACAAAAGTGATTGAAATTCAAATAAGAGGTCATTTAGGAAAAGGCTATTTCTTCTTTGACTAGGAATTGTCAAATGCACTCCTGTTAATGACGATCCACTTGTTTAAACAGTTGAAATAAAGGAACACTCCATTACACAATCTCAAATTCTGCTCTTCAGCATTACTAACAATAAACGAATTTCAGACCTTGGGTTATCCTTAATAAATACACAAAAAAATCCCATTGTATGTGTACTAGAAACTTGCATATAAAAGTGAGAAGTGTGATGATTTGTTAGTCAAATTCTGGCTAATTAAAGATAATTCAACGGGTGATTTATTTGTAGAGGCTCTTATCAAGTGAAGATCATATATTTTTGTAAGGAATACACGCGAAGGGACAGAGGAAATTTAGAAAAAAGAAGTTAAAAGATTTGGATCAATGACCACTTAGGTGTTTTTAGTACCACCGAGAACATAAGATGCAATGTTCTGTTAGATTGACGCAATAAAATTGATCCTCGCAGCAAGTATTCACATTCCCAAAGTGAGTATTGGGCTTGTCCTACCTTCTAAATAACGACAAGCGATTAACTGGTTGAAGCAGAGGCAACCAATTCCATTACTGTTCAATCTTCACAACAGCTATTTGCAATCTAACAACATCTCGACTCGACAGAAAAGAAAGGTACTAAAATTCTACACCAAATAAAGAGAAAAAAAGCCACTAAATTCTTAAAAGATATCTCTTACTTTCCTCATAATCCACGCGATCTAAATATGTTCCATCTTGTACAAACTTTTTTCCATTTGCAGAGGGAAATAATTGCGTGTGATGCGACATCCATCATAAGACGGAAGTGAGGGACCAGAAAGAATGTCACGTCATTGAGAGGAAGCACTTCCGGAACTTCGCGAGCTTCTGACGATGGTTGGGAATCGTTAAATGACCATATTCACTCGAGCAATCTAGCGATACAAGATGCTTTTTTTTTTTATAAACATTGCCAGCCTCCAACACCCCGAGAAGAACGTCATCACTTTTTTCCCTCCCCTCTATCTAAAGAATCTGGTAAAACATACTTTTAATCAATTGAAGGACTTCTATTTTTCCAAGAAGTGTACTTTAAATCAACTTGATGAAGTCCAATATCCAGTTGTTGATGTAATTGAGATACTAGTTAAGGTGGGACATCTTTACAAGACACGAGAGTGCTTCTGAAGAGGGTGAAATGTATATAAAAAAAAAGAAAAAAAGAGAGAGAAAGTAAGAATGATTGTTTGCTCGTGTGCACCCCTCCTCTCCTCTATATTGGATACAATCTACGAAAGAAAAATTGTATTTGAGAAAAGTCAACATCGTACATAAAACAGCATTGTTTATAAGATGCCATTGTAGTAAAGAAAATTTATAGATTCGACTTTACTGAATTTACAAAACATTTTATGGTTATAGAGAAGCTAAAGTCACTATTTTTGCCATAGACGAAGTTATAAAGAGGAGCGAAACGACTCTGATTAACTGATGCTGTAAATTATAGCACTTTAAAAATAAAGTAAATAAATTTATTATACTTTCTTTTATATTTAGAAAATATTTTCAACGTATACTTCAATATATATATATTTCTCTTTCCTTCTCTCTCTCTCTCTCCTAAAATATATTGTGATTTCACTTAATTTTTCTGTGAGATTTTGTGTACTGTGATGGGATTTTTGGACCTTCTGTCATAAGCAAGTTTTGTTCACCCCATTAAAAAAAACTATAGAATTTTTATGGTTCCTAATACCCGTTTTAGGGGGCCGAAGTTAATTAAAAATTTTAAATACTGTTAAAATCTTCCATAGTAAGGACTCGAGGGGCCCAAGGCTCGTGAACGTACGAGCACTTTACTTTAGAAATTGATTTTCTTCTTGAATCTTCCAGCGTGCGTGTGAAGAACAAACAAGTTGAAGAATAATTTGCTTCATGAATAGAAAGTAAATTTTATTCAGCTAATAATTTAACTAATAAAATTATATTCTTCTCTTATATAAATGTTACAAAGAAAAATAAGAATGTGATAAAATTAATCATCCTTTCAGGCAGATAAAGTATTTACTTTATTATATTTTTCTCTAATTTTTCAAGTTTATTATATTTTTCTTCAAATTTTGCACTCTCGAGAATAATTTTTATTACTTTTTTTCGAAGTGACAAGAGCTAAATTTTCTTTTAAAAAATTCTCTTCGTTATTATTTTACATTTTTACATAATATATAATATTAAAAACCTTAAGAAAAATTCCCCCAACGATTACTATATANAAAATCCACTTTACAACCCTGTAAACTTGTTTAAAACACCGTTTTCTAATCGTAGTAACGTGCGAGAACTCTCCCTTTACCGTTTAACCCGTTTTAAAATTAATGAAAATTTAATTATTAATTACACGAAGATTTTTATGTAAAAAAGTTGTTAATGGTCATCAAGGAGGGGAAAAAAATGTCTTACGGTGTTTTATCGCTGATTTGCCATGGTGTGAATTTTCCAGCCTATCAAGCCTTTAGTTTACCGTGACTGGATGTAGAAGGACATGATGCTTGCCTGTTCTTTATCTCAACGGACTCGTTAAATCTCTCGTATCTCGTCTAGATAGCAGTTAAGGCCAAATAAATACAAGGGATTAAAAAAAATGATAAAGTGCTTAAATTTAATTTCATTCGCGTTATGAATCCGTTATAAAATGACGAAAAATTCCCATCAAGTAAGTAGAAACATCAAGAAATATATTCTATTTATCATATAGAAACGGCGTTTTAAAACAAACAAATCGTGAATCTTAGTTTTCAAAGATGCATCCATCAAATCCGATGCCATAAATAATTTGAGAGAAGACAGATTTAAAAGAGGCGAGAATCATCAGAAGTTTCGTATAATTCTTGATTTTCTCAAATTCACCGAACTCCATCCTTACAGGCTTCGTAGTTTGGGCGATGTGTTAACAGACGGAGTCAGATGTCAAATAAATATGGTGCCAGAGAAGCCCTTGATCCTTACTTCCTTTCCAGAAATTTCATACTTAGAGTCTTTATAGTTACAGATGAGATATGACAGACAGACAGATGCATCTACTCCCTCAGATTTTGTGGAAGAGTGTGTGTTTGCTACTACACTCCAGCCATTTTCTTCCCCCTTCTTCTCTCTTCATCTGTATTGTTTCTTTAGTTAAAGTAAAGAGTTTTATAATTGTAGCGTAATTAATGAATTTTTAATAAATTGCTTTCGTCTCAATTAAAAAAAAAATAAAAAGTATTTTTTTTTTAAAAAAAGAAAAGAAAAAAACAGTAAAGAGGTTGTTGGAGCAAGACAAACCAAATTCGGCTTCACCGCAGAGCAGAAAACTGTAATGCAGTGAAGCCAAACATCGATTTTTACTTTTGAAAAGAACAATCGCGAATTATTTGAAAAATTATTTACGATGTAAAATAATTTTTTTATAATATAAATTTAGGAAAACCGAGAGATATCAGACGCCACAGATCAAATATTTTATTGTAGAAGGGAGGTTTGGCACAATCATAGTATTTACTTCAAATCCCATCTTACGCATGAAGTAACAAGAGATATTTTCATTTTACTGTCATATGTCATTTTAAGGTAGTTTTTTTTCCTCTTGCTTATTCAGAGAATAGGGACATTTTGAAATGTGCCAGGACCTCAAAATGACAATGGGAGGAGAATTGATTAAACATAGGTGTCAATGACACCGAATCATTGGAGAGGAAGATTCTCTCCTTTTCCATTCGTTTTCGCAAGCCGTTTACATGAAAGAGCATGTAGAACTAGCATAATCATGCTGACAGAAGCACATGCTGCACTATTTTCAATGCCCATTCTTATTCTTTAATGTAATATTTGAATAAAATTGTTTGTTTACATCTCACTCATTTAACGCATCCTTTTCTGCGTAGCCTACTAAAGCCAAATAATTTAAGTTTTTCGTCTTATTTTTTACAAATTTATATTTAAAATATTTACATAAATTATGACTAATTTAAAAAAATATATATATGATATGATTTTACACTTTTAGAAGTTTATTTTTTAGAATTAAAATAATTCATGGTATATTTTCTATGCAGAATTTTCTATGTTACGGCGTAAACAATAGACTAGATTGTAATTTAAATTCAAAATTTGGGTGATAAATTTAAGTTTTTTGGGGGGGTGTAAAATGTGACGACGTCCTAAACCAATAAAGTAAACTATGATTTGTTTTAATGAAGATGATTCATTCATTTGATGTCATTTGTGGTCTGAATAAAGTAGTCGTTAATGAAACTACGACTTAGGTAAACGATCTTTTGATAGTCTCCTTTATGACGTCACTGTANTTTTTTTTCCCTGAGTTTTTTACATTTCAAACCAAGCTTAAAATTTACATAACGACTTCTTTCCGTACACACGTTCATCGCTTACAAACTTCTGGATGCAGAAAGAACAAAGAAATGGAAGGAATATCTCTTATTTTACCTGCAACTGTGACATCTCCTATTACTTCTATTGCTCCGTTCTTGCGTAATATTGAATTCTTTTTTTATGTATTATAATATTAAATTTCTTATATTTAAAGATGCTAAATCTTTCTCTCGAAGAAGAAAGATGAAGGCAATTTATTGTTGTGAATAATGCCTTTGTCTATCTTATGTAACTTATTAAAGAAAATGAGTAAGTTCAATTAACATTCTCTCTCTATATATATATCTAGACACGTTATTAATAATATATATCAACTCCTGTCTTTATTTTTTCTTGTTATTAGTTGTTTTTATTCTCTTCCAGGCTCCACCCAACGTTGTAATTTTGTTACTAGAACAGAGGGAGAAACTACACAACTAATGCTTTATAAAGATAAATACTTAACATTTCTTCTATACGTGTGTTTTCTCGTCTAGAATCATTTATCATTTCTGTTTTAAGGATGTATTTTTTTTAATATAAAACATTTAATTTTAATTTTTTAACGTAAAAACTCGTCTCTTCTAACCGTCGTAATTTCATTCGCTTGATTAATGGCGAATAAAAAAACTCGATCACGTCTCTAGAAACATCTGTCTTTTAAAGATAATTCTGCAATTTATGCATTGATGTGTGTGCTAAATCATACTAAATCGAAGTAATGATGCAACTTCTGAAGTACTTAATTTGCTTCTTCGAATCTATATATTGAAATGTTGATGCAGAGACGACGAACGGACGGACAGAACCGTCACGTAAGCACTTTAGAATAATGTATAGCAGCACTCCGCCCAATACTGGATCGATTTTCGGTAGCCTAGAGTGAATGGGTCTTTATTATATTCGGTAGTGAAAGTTTTGTCAAGGTTTCTTTTCCCTCCCTTCCTTATCTCGTCCAACTGATAACTGATGCACCTAGAAATATATATATATATATATAGAACATAAAAAAGTTCCATATAAAGAATAAACAATGATATATATACATATTCTACATAAAAGTGTGATGCATCCATCGGCTAACAAATTGGTGAAGCGCTGGAGCAATCATCCTCTTGCATCATATATAACAATGAAAGAAGTTACCGGATGAGCAAAGGTATTTTTATATCACCTTCATTCTAGTTAGGGATTAGTGTCTGGTGATGAAGATGCCTCATCTGGGACATCCATCAAGTAAATCCGACCGGGGCCCATCACAAGTCATTCTATGAAACAATTCATATAATAGAAGATGACGTTTTTACTGCTGAAAAGCAAAACAAATGTTCTTTATATTTCGATCTGTTTTAAGGATATAACTGCGGTAAAAACAGTAGAAATCTATGGGAATTTTATGTAAATATTGTTTTATTTAAGTGATTTTATTGATAAGAAGTGGAATATTTAAATCCCAAATAAGATTTATGATCGGAGGGATGCAGTTTACTTTTTTCCCCTATATTTTTAAATATCTTATTAAAATAGTTCTTAAGCGTTATAAATCAGTTTAAAGTCATACATATTAGTTCAACTTAGTCGACTTCTTCCATTTTTTTTACACATTTGAGACTTCCGCATCATTTTCTCCGAACGAAAATCAGATAAAACACGACTCTCTTCCTTATTTTTAATGTTTTAGGACTCATAAATTCGCTGCCAAATTTTAATATAAAGATAAAAAAAACCTCGCATTTTTATCAATCTCTATTGTAGTTAACATTGAAGTGACTTCTCTCGAAATCTACAATAGAACCTAAATTTTTTTCTTTAATATATAGATACTTTGATATATAAAAATAGTAGAAATATACATTTCTTCAAAGACCAGATACTCTTAAGCCATATAATCCGGGAAGATAAGCCTGCAATCTATAGAAGTCTCTGTTACAAAAAGCATTTTTTGATTACTGTTCGCAGATTTTGCTACACTTTCCTTACTAATCTTTAAAAATACGATTAAATTATGTATAAAGACAGAAATAATTACTAAAATTTAATCATTATCGCAATAAAAATCCAGAAAAAAAACGTGTTAATTTAACTCTAAACACGTTCCTGTAAGGATAAAACTCGAATATAATGAGTTATAACTTTATACAATATTATATTTTATGAATAATTATTAAATATAAATAATTAAATATATTTCTTGTGTATATTCGAGTAGATAAATCGAGATTTTGGGTGGATTAACTTGCAGATGTTGGTCTCTTATACTCATAGAACGAGTTTCATTTAACTCTTTTAACTCTCAAGATTTGTTTCTAGACTAACCAACACTACAGAATATTTAGAAGAATAAAAGGAATTTAGTTATTAAATAACTTTTCTGAATATCTTTTTTTTGTATTCGAAACGAAATGAGTTTTCTCCAAACACTACGAGTGGATAGCAAATATTCATAACAGGTATCATTTGTTAAAGCTCATAATTCATGCCATGTTTTCTCTTATTTTTTAAATAAAAAAATAATGTCTAAAAAATACATTATACAGTAAAACCTGTCTAAAACTGAATGCTACTAGAATTTTTCGCTTTCTCAGGTTTCCGTTTTATACAGGTTGTGCCTTTATTAACGCGTTGAAAAACCTTTTACAACTGTTTAATGTAAGTGTTATAATGCTTCAAAAACATGAAGAATTACTCCTTTCAATATGTCTGACGTTAATAAGGAAAAAAATTTCGTATAAAAACCCTTGAAATGTGCTTCGATTTGGAATTTTGCTGTTGTTACAGTGAAAAATTCCTCTTTACTCAGGTTGTGTTATTCAATTTCTGCCGTAAATTCCGTGCTAGACAGGTTTTCTTCTTTAAATCGTTTCGTTCGGAAATTTATTCTCCATTTAGACAGGTTCCCGTTCTGTGCAATGTCCATTTTATGCAGGTTTTATTATATAAAAACTGTAATTTTAATTCCCCTATAAAGTACTTAGAATAGGAGTAATTAATGCTTTTTTCTTGGTTAAAAATATACAACTTAGTTAAATCAAACGTGTAAAAAAAAACAGTAGAATAAGCGAGATTATGTGTTCTGTACTAGATTATAATCTTATTTATCTATCAGGAACGTAAACATAAATATAAATAATCCCATAAATGGATAAAATATCGAGGATGCACTCCAAAAATCACTCAAATATAGATCACACCATCGTTAATCTGTAGTCTAGACTTTAAATTCTGATGACAATCTACTTAACTCCATTAAATTCGAATGTTTTCATGTAAATTCTTAAAGTATTTTTAAACTAAATAAATAAATAAAAACAAGAAAATTACTTTTAAAACTCGTAAAAATCGATTTGTAAAATCCTTTTGTTTAATTTTGGATCAAATGAATCTCTTACAAGAACACACGATTAATCGATAACGATCGATTGATCATGTGATTAATTATAGCTGGAAATAACACGAATCAATTAAGTCGAACAAAATAATAAAAATGTTTAGCGGAATGGATCAATAAATTAAATTTTTGTACATCAAAACAAAAAAAAAAAAATTAGGGATGCTGCATCATTTTTCTTATATGTAACATACGGTTGAATATGCAGACAGAAGGGGAGATTTTTTGAATCAAAAAGTTAGACAAAATAATGGGTTTGTACTGGTATAGTACAGTACATAAATATCCAGAAAGGAAAGGAGTATATATATATATAGATATAGAATATATCATAGAATACATTTATCAAACCAGGCCGAGCAATTATTTTGTCGAGTAAGAAGGATTATTAAGGAGAAGAAGATAAGTTACCTTCTTCAGCGGATGATCCAAAGGAAAGTCAATAAAAAATAGCCAAAATTATAAACAAAAGGCAGAACCCGGATCAATTTTTAAAACAAGAATTTCTTAAGATTGAAAGCGGTGGTCTGCAAGTGACAAAGGACCATTTGTAGAATTGGATCAAGGAAAAAAATAAAGTAAAAGTATATCTTTGATATTCGCTCAAAAAACTATTTTTTTACTGTTTTTTTTCTACTTCTTATTGACATTCAGTAAGCGAAAGGGACATTTCTCTAGTGGCCCGACCCGAAAGAACAAGACCAATCTACATTTTCTATATCTCAATCGATTATATTGCGCATCAATATCGACAGAAGCAAAGGACCCATCTGGACTGCTGTCTGTATCTATGTCTACACGCTTTATATTGTAGATATCACAATGGGATCAGATATAGACTTTTCTAAAGAAAACAAATATATAAAAAAAAAGAATGTATCACTCCTCTCCTCTGTGCAACATCCCACTTTGAAGCCAACTCGTTCCACCTCTCCACAAACGTTTGGCACTTGTCAAACGTTGAATTAATACATTATATTATTGATTTAACGATTCAAATTCTCTGTTACGTATCGAGAATCATCCGGATAATAGATACAGGAGAGTTATTATAAGTGGAAGATAAAGGAAAATAAGTAAAGTGTTAGATAAAACTTATGAATTCTTCAGTGACAGATACTGCTGTTAAAAGTAATGGAATAGGGGAGGAAAAAATAAGTATTTTTATTCATACGGGCGCAATAATGACTTGTATAACTTTTTATTATGCCTATTTAACTTATATCTTCACTCTTTTGATAAAATGAAGGTTTAGAAGCGTTCACCTTCACTTATTTTCCACCCTAGAAGGGGGATTGTAGCCGTTACAGGCGGGGCCTTATCTGTAACTGGGCTAAAAAAAACTGCAGCTTGGGGCCTCGTGTTACGTGCCTATAGCTTGGGGCCTCACATTTATCATTCCTTGGTGGGGATAAGGGCCCTTTATATGTTATAGCTTAAGGCCAAGACTCTCGAGTCGCGCCTACACGCGTTATAAATGAGTTTTGGTAGATAAATCTTTGAGTTTTCTATCCTTCTATACAAATAGTTATCATAATTTTTATATATATCAAGTCACGCTTTGAGAAACAGTAAATATTCTTCTAAAAAAAATAAATAATCGATATTTTCGACAAAATCGTGACGTCATTTAAGATCGAAAAAATTTTCTTTTCTACAAATTCTTGTTTATAAAAATATATAAAATAAATTTCAAATGTAATCGTTTAAAAAATTAATAAATATATTTGTTTCCCCAAAGAAATTAATTTTTTTATATAAAATCTATTCATTTTTAAATTTGATTTTAGTATTTTAATGATAAAAAAATCAATTATTTTTATTTATTTTAACAAAATAATTCAATAACAAAATTATATTTTAGAATATTTGACGATTTTAAATGTATTAAAATACAGTAGAACCTCCAAAAGACGGCCACCTTCGAACAACGGCTATTTTTTACGTTCTCTTCAGTGACTGTTGTTCGCAGGTTTAATTGTATCTTTTACATTATATATATATATATATAAATGTTTTTTAAATCCTCAAAAATAATTTTTAAAAAATTAAGTCTTAAAAATTCTACAGAAATTAACCAAAATTTTTGTAAAAAAATCCTCAAAAAATTCTTAAAAATTTCCTCAGAAATTTCCCAAAAATTTTATTTAAAAATCCTTAAAAAATTTCCCACAAATTTCTCAAAAACTTTATCAAGAAATCCTCAGAAATTTCCCGAAAATTTTATCAAAAAAATCTTTAAAAAATTTCCCAGAAATTTCCTGAAAATTTTCTGAAATAAATACCCCAAAAATCCCTCAAATTCACGATGAGAGCGCGAATTGATATATACATATAATCATTAAAAACACACACATATATACATTTTATTATACAAAATCGAATAATAACAAATTAGATATATTTTTTTACATTTTAAACCAATTTTTAAAAGTTAAAAATCGAGTGAAAGGAAGAGATAATTACTTGTAAAAAGGAAAAAAAAAGTATTTTTTAGAAAGGTGAAGAAGGAGGAGGAGGAGGAAGAGGAGGAGGAGGAAAAAGAAACTAATTCCGTTGGAATGGCAATTATAAACATGGAGTCAGTGGTTCGGATCCGATGCTCTTATCTAACATTTCTTGTATTTAAATGTTCTCGCTCTTTCAGATACACGATCATAAACAACTGCAAAAGCTATAATTAGTCAGAAACTAATGAATGCGCAAGAATCGCCGTTAATGAGACGTTGACAAATGAGGAAAGAGGGGGAGGGGAAGAGGGGAGGGGTTTTTTTAGCGCGCGCTAAATATATTTATCGAGTGGGGCAAGGAGCCTTAATTAGAATCATCCAAATACATATCCGTCCACCGCAAAAAGGAAAAAAGAAAACCAAAAACTCCGGCGACCACCACGGGTGGCGCTGTTGGCATCACGTCACGGTGGAGCAACCACGCAGCCACTCACGACCGCCACTCGTGGCTGTGGCTAGTCGCTAGCTGGGGTCTAGACGTGTATTGGAACTATGTGTGGTGTCGGGACGCTGCCAAAAAAGGGCCAGCGTGGACCGCCTGAACAGCAGCGATGGATTAATCCAACATGGATGGATTTGTGTGTGTGTGTGTGAGTGAATCTGTGCCAGATAACTACTTACCGGAGTCTAAATGGTACTTCTCGGCAACCTTTCTATCCGAGGTGAGAAATTAACCCCCTATTTTCCTCCTTCCTCTAATCGTTCCAAACGGGGACGTGGTCCTCAACTTCTGCTCGTAAGCTGAGAAAAGCCGGGTTTATATAACTTGTAAAGTGTTGATTAATTAAAAATCAGTTTTTAGAGATAAATTCCTAGGGATTTTTCCCGTTTTCTCGTTTCTCTATCACTTAACCCGTGTTGAAATTAAATACAAGTGTCTAACAACAGCCGGGGGCTATAAAAATCCACTTTACAACCCTGTAAACTTGTTTAAAACACCGTTTTCTAATCGTAGTAACGTGCGAGAACTCTCCCTTTACCGTTTAACCCGTTTTAAAAATCAAAAAGAAAGGACCTTACCATTGTCGTAGTATAGCAGAAAACCCGTTTATAACGTTTTAAATTGCCAAAAAAAAAAAAAATACTTTGTTTATCTTAAGAGACTGTAAATGTATGTGAAATTACGCGTCGTAGAACACGTTACGCGCGCGTAACTTAAAGGTAAGAGTACGGAACGAAGGTCAAAGGTTGGTAGAAAGGTTGTATGTAACCTTGGAGAGGGAAGTCTGGTGTCGGGGTCAGGAGTGTAACTGCAGAGTTAACAAGTATTGTGGGAAAGTTAGAGTTCGATCGAATTGTCTGCATATCGTATGCGCTTACGGCATTGTTAGTATCTTATGCGCAAGGAATTTATCCAAGTTTTTTTTTTTCTTCTTGCCCGTAACCCTTACTTTACCACGCGAAATTTATGTTTACTCTATCAAAAAAATATTATCAGGAACAAGTTTTTGAAATAATAATATCTCCTGGACAAATTCTTGTACTGAAGAATCGATTGTTTATGGAAGAAAAGTCACTTCTCTCCTTCGAATTTTCTTTTCTAGCAAACTCCCTTCGAATTTTTAGACGAGGATAAACAATTTATAAAAAAAATCCCCATTTTCTTTTTGTATTATTAAAAAATATTTAACATTTCTTTCGAATCTTCCCTTTACTTAAACACGCGATAAGTCAAACTAAAAAAAAAAGGAAATGGAAGTATTCAGTTAAGGGTTAGTTTCTCGCGATTTGAAACTTGCCATTTTATTATTTTTTTTAGTCGATTAAACTCTTGTTTGCTTAAAATGATTTATAGTAAAGGGAATTTTATACAATACTCGTTTTTTTTTTTCTCGTGTTTGTTTGAATTATAAAGAAGGCTCTACTAGTAAAAGTCGTGGTATGGTAAGAGGTTTGTCAGTTGATTCTCCAGGAGTTTTGTGTATTGCTATACTTAGAAATGTTGAATTCTCCGCGGTTTTGGGTCTTGATGCATGCATTATAAAGAAGGTTTTACTCGTAAAAAGTCACGGTGAAAAAGTTTAGAAGTTTATTTTTTAGAATTAAAATAATTCATGGTATATTTTCTATGCAGAATTTTCTATGTTACGGCGTAAACAATAGACTAGATTGTAATTTAAATTCAAAATTTGGGTGATAAATTTAAGTTTTTTGGGGGGGTGTGTAAAATGTGACGACGTCCTAAACCAATAAAGTAAACTATGATTTGTTTTAATGAAGATGATTCATTCATTTGATGTCATTTGTGGTCTGAATAAAGTAGTCGTTAATGAAACTACGACTTAGGTAAACGATCTTTTGATAGTCTCCTTTATGACGTCACTGTAAATGTGCCTGCTCCATTGTATCGTTGATGCTCTTTAAAGTAAAATGCTTCCAGCAGCTCATCAACAAGCAATGCTCCGAGGGATAAGATAATTAAGATATAAAAGAAGTCTTGTCTCTTCAGTTAAGTTTACAAGGTTGGTTCCTCTCCTGTCGAAATCTCCAGATGTGATTTGCTTGTACCTCTTATTAGACGATGAAATTTTCTCAACTTTAAGTTAAAGGTCGCCAGTATCCAGCGTTAAAAATCCTTAAAAATTCAAAATAATCGATCGTTTCCTGGAGAGTCTCTTGACAAAATAATTAATTAATATTTAATAAATTTTATAAACGAAAATAATTAAATAGTTTAAAGATATTTATTTAATAAAATCAATTAAAGAATTAAATATGTTTTAGGATAAATTTTATAAATTACGCTTTTAACGGGATAAAAATGTTCAATTAAGATTACACGGAGGTAAAGATGTACTGTACTTTAAAGTAGCATTAATTAAGAATCTTCATGTTCACATTAAGTACTTTCTACAAGTGTTGAATAACTTAACACTCTCGAGAGAATATCGAGAGGATTTAGCTGATAACTCTCTTAAAGATGCTGAAGATCAACATTTTTCACGGGGGTGGAAACTATAATTAAGAACCGCACCGGCCGACGATAACAAAGAATTGGTTTAATTGGAAGATATGTGGTAAATCCACAAGCGAGTCAGCAAATAATCCAGCATCTTTTCTCTTTGACTGATAGTGCCAAGTATTGTAGAAGGTTGATACAGCTTCCTCCCCATTTTCGTTAGTCCATCGATAATATGATAAGTCCCCATCTGAGGGGAAGAAATATTTTCTCTTCTAGGGGATAGCTCAAGATCTTTTCGATTCTCCATCAATATTTATTCCGTATGTAATTTCCCTCGTCTAACTCAAAAGAGATATATTAGATGGAGGAGATGCGAGAAAGAATCTTGAAAACAAAAGCCTCTTTCTGTAACTGAGATGCGCATTGGGATTATCGGGATTTCAAAATTGTTCCAAAAAATTTTAACTTTGTCAAATAGTTTCCTTTGTCAAGTAAAGCATTTTCTAGTAAACTCTCATTCGTCATCCTTTTTTTTCTCCTCTCTCTCTCCATCTCGTGTCCTCCTTTCTGTCTAACATGAACTTGACGTTAGCTTCCTTTAAAAACACATTTTAAAATGATTGTAAAGAAATTGATAAATGAATAACTTTAAATTAACATTTAAATATTCATATTATTCAAAGAATATATTTATTTCTTAAAGAGAAAATTAAATTCTAAGTTATCTTTGTTACGTTATCTGTAAGCTCAATGATGCTAACAATTACAGAGATTCGTATAAATTTCTAGAAAAAACTAATTATTTACAACAAAAAGTTTATAAATTTATAAATAAATTTAAAATATAAACTTCTTCAGCTTAAAAAATCAGCGATTAAATCAGCTTAAAGCATTAACTTGATGAAAATTTGGAAGTCGTTTTATATTTATGTCCCCATTAACAGAGGCATAAATAAAGTATAATAAAACTTTTATCTCTTAAGATTAGCCGATAATTCGTTATTAATATCATAAGTATAAGTTTTTTATTTATATTTTATCCTAATAAATTACACAGACTTAAAGTATAGAATAAATCTAGAAGGAAGGAAAAAAAAATCTATATTCATGCTTGAAGTAGTCGGATGTAAAGATGATGGAAAATTACTTCTATGAAACAATTTATTTATGTCAAAGCGAGTTTTAAAATGTGTTATGCTTCGATATATATTGTTTGTGTATAAGTTATATGACAAAGAATGAACAGAGTGCCATTTCTCAGCTTGGGCCTCTCAATCCCTGAAATCTGTAATAGTGGCTTGTGTTTTGTCAGATTCACACGCAGAAAACTGTAAATGCGATTCTCTACTCCTGGATTGATATAGATGGTTGTTGGAAGATAAAAGATGCTGTTTGATGTTTCTAAGATGCATTGCCCGCATACATGGGTCGATATTTTCTATTCAAACCGTTATCTAATTTTATTTCTTACGTTAGAAAAGTAGTTTATCATGGAAACAATTTTGTAAATTAAGCCCAAATTTTAATATATATATAAATTTTATAATTCACGACGACATCTGCCGCGAAGTAACTTAAATTTTCGGAAGGAAAACTTGAGGATTTTCGGGTTTAAATTTACAGTGGTATAGACGAACTGTGATATTCCATAAACGCTGTCGACCGCAGTTATAAAACTTGAGTAATGACGAACTTTGCACTCGAAGGAGTTGGAAGCAAGTGTATCGGTGCCTTCAACTGTGCAGAAAGCTTTAAAAAGTCATCTTGAGACAAGAACAAGTTAACGACAAAGGCTATACTTTAAACTGAAGTTTTTTAAGTTATAAAACATCTTCTATATCAAAATCGATCCAGTGTTGTATAAGGTTTCTTGGCTACACTCCTCCTCCTCCTCTTCCTCCTCCTCCCATTTTTTTTTACAGGATATAAAGGGAGTGACTCTAACGAACCCATTCATACTTGTGGGAATGGCCAAGGACGGTCTGTAAAAAGGAATTGTGATTCAGTCTTTGATTAATAACCTTTATTTCTGGCCAATCGGACAGTCGGAAGCCAGCGATTAATGGCTTCCTTATCAGAAAGTTCCCGATGGCAATGCCATCTGTTTAACCTGGTGCCTGGCTAGATATTAAGAGAAGCGTGAAAACACTGACGTCTCTCATTGGTCCCACTTCGTTTCTAATAACTCAGTGAAATGGGAGGGAAAATAAGCAAAGTTTTTCACTATGCAATGCGTCCCAATCGGGCAAACAGAGGGAAAAAAAAATTCCAAATGTCAAACTTCATGGTTATTAAATGATGCGTGATTAAAGATCCGAGACATAATTCCCATTTCTTATTAACATTTCAATTATCCGGCATGCCGGATATTTTTATAAGTGAATTAAAAAGCGTTTTGCCAGCCGAAATCGAGTGTTTTCTGGACGTCTGTCTTGGCCATCTGCTAGAGCATGCGCTTCTATCTGCTATCATCTTCGAGTGAAAAATGATATCACGTGTTCGGTTCGCGGATAGTGGATGTCATCTTTTCAACAAAAACTTTCTACTTGAGAATAAAAGAAAAGAAATCCGAGACGGCCAATGATTCGATCCTACGAGCAAAAAGTGTTTTTTTTTTTTCCTCCTCTTCTCTCTCTGTCTCTTCCTTCCACTAGTAAAAATAATAGCTTTATTAAAAATACTTTAAACTTTGGATAACTGCAGCCAAAAACATTTTTTGAAGTGTTGTAGCTCGTTCCTTCCATCTTTCTTATCCATAAATCATAGATTTTTGTAGAAATTCTTCAAACTTTAGCAAATTTAGAGCGAGTTTCAGCTTAATAAAATATATCTTAACGCATCTTTGTACAGAAATTATAGAAAGATTCGCAGATAAAAATAGAATTTTAACACCATTTTTTCTTTTTTTAAATCCTACAAACAAAATTTTGACTTCTCTCTCTCTTGTACTGTACATGCATCAATAATAAGTGCAACTTCTTCTCTTCCTGCTTAAAATATATCCAGAAGAAATAAAACACCTTATCAATATTTTACATATATTTTTTTTAATATTCTTTATTTCCTCTTAGGCTAGAAAAGAAAATAAATTTCAGGTTTTTAACTACGAAAAGAGTAAAAAAAAATATATAATAATAAATCATAGTTTAGGTAGAATAACAAGGAATTTCTTTACTTAAGCATAGAAATGCTTCAGGCTTATTATCCAAGTCAGAAATGATAATGAGCGCAAAGTTTTGGTTTCTAGATAGGTTATAAAATCTCCAATCACGAAGGAAGGAATTATTTTAAAAGTCACGTTTGACTATTGACACCATCTGCGAAAGTAGTTTTATAGCTAGTTTGTGAGCTAAAGTAGATAAGTGCTCAACCAAAGAATTATCTGCTTCTATATATGTAAATCTATCCGCATCCCTGAATAGAAGAGAAATGGTTAAGCGCACAGATAAGTATTTTTGTAGTTTGACCATCTGCTTCTGAAGTATTTGATGACTATTCAACTATGAAGGGATTTTTCTTTGAAATGTGCTTTAGTAAGCTAAAGTTTGGTAATAATGTTTCATGTCCCGAAAAAAAGATTATCCCCAACTTGCGTGTTCCACTTTAGAGCATTGGAGAAGATGGCCTTGGCTAGTAAATATAAGCGAATGAATATTTAATTTTTTTTTCTCCAAATTTTTTTCATAATTTTTCATAAATTTGTATTAGAAAAAAAAAACAACGTTTTAAGGTACCACACTAAAGAGAAAAATACTACATAAATTATAAAATTTTAAAGATTAAAGCGAAGAGAAGTTGATTTAGATGACAGCTTCCCACTTGTCATCTATCAAAGAGAATAAGAGAAATTTGATGGAAATGCTAAATAGGCCAAGGATTTCTACAAATTTTAAAATCGTCACCGTACGATCGATAATTTAGTATTTAGTAAGCAAGAAAGATTAAAATTTTATGCAAATTTTTGTCATATTTAAAATTGAAACGATCTCTTAAAAGTAACAATAAACTTTACGCCTTGGTTACCTAAAGGAAATTATAGGTAAAAATCTGTAAATTATGTGAAGGAAGTAACAAAAATAACGCCTCAAGCCACTTGTGGCATTGGCATGATTGATCTTTCTAACGAAAAATCCCTTTTTTTTTCTTCCCTATTTTTTTTTGTTTTTTGCAAATTGATTTAAGAATCCAATGCATAAAAGCTATGACTTAAACATGATAAACTTTGTTTCAATCGAAATATCGAAATTAGAATCGTGCAAAAATGTATTCCGTATAGATTTTAAAAATTATATTTACAAAGAGAAAAGGTTTAAATGCAATAATTTCAAGTCTCCTATAGATTTAGAACAGGACGATCGCATCAACTGGCGCATTATACGAAGAAAATATCCNCAAATATTTTATATTAATTATTTAGAGAGATAATCATCTGTTATGAAAAATTTAAATTGGATGTAGTGAAAAGTTTTGAGCTGAGTGGCGATAATAGCCAGTAAGTAGAATAATCGTTAATCATTTCGAGACGTCTGCGGGTATTATTGAAAGAAATGAGAGCTTTCTGAGTGGTTAAAAAAAAAATGTATTATTTTTATTGCAAGATTATATTTTCTTAACCATTTTTACGCCTACAGCGGTGCGGATGACAAAAATGGTGACCAAATGGCGATTGTTTTACAATTTTACGCCGATTTTAAGACGTATAAAAGGCTCTTTTGTTGTGGAAAGGTAAAGAATGGAGATCAGCGGGTGTCGATTTTGGACTCTCCAAGCGGCACTAACGTTACCATTCAGCAAACTGGGAGGAACAGAAAACAATTAAATGTCGTTAGCGTGACGTCATTTTTGTATTAAAATTTTTCTCGTTCTCGTTCGATAAGTACCGAATCGTCATTAATATTATTACGTCATCTACGCGTAAAACTATTACGCAATCAAATACGAAGTGATACGTATTATTACGTCAGTGAAAGAAACAATTGTTTACTGGTTATTGTTACGTGTTTGTGACTTAATAATATTAATTTTTAGAGAATTTTTTTCACTTTTTTTAATGCGATTAAAGCAGGAATTACGGCTGATATATTTAATAATAACAACAGAAATATTGCTTCATTTATTAAGAATTTGAATAGGAAAAGGAAAATATTCAACAATAAACTGAATAATCTTAATGGCAAATATAAATTTAAAAAAAAAAAAAAAACATTTAATTTTCTAAAAATACATCAAGTAATCTCATCATAAACGGATAGAAACTCTTGAAGGTCAATAATGTAAGCATAAACAATAGAAAACAATGCATGAAACTACAAATATACCATTCTAGAAATTACATTTTAATATTTTATTGCCAATTACCAAGAATATAATAAATTTTTAATAAACCAACTTTAAACTACACATAAAACTCGTATCGTAAGTTACAGAGTTCAATTAGGAAGTTTCTTTATTATTTTTATTCTTGAAAATAACATAATTTAATATTTAATCAATAGAAAAATCATTTAGAAGCGTGTATCTGTTGATAATTTCCGCGTAAAAATGCGTTAAATATTTTCCCTGTAAGCATTAAAACGATTGGAACGAATACACAAAACTTTATTACGTCATAAAGTATTGCGTACACGCAAAATTGACAAATAAACAGACAATAACGATTACGTCAAACGTTAAAAATGCCTACGTCATTATTATTTAAATATTTGAAACGGACGTTTAATTTAAATGTTCATTTTTCGCGCTTATTAATTTAATAAGCGCAAAAAAATGCTCATTAAGTAGAAAAATTTTATTTTAATTCAAAAAAAAAAANTTCTTTATGTAAATCGCGTGCGAACAAAGATTTTCGTGTTTAAAAGGATTTTTTTTAAACGAAATTCGGAGTAATCTTTACAATGAGACGTCATTTTTCAAGGAAGCGGAGGAGGCAGACGTGTTAGTAATAGAAGATAAGGAAAGAAAAGAAGAAGAAGATATTATTAAAATTAAACATCAACCTTAATAAAGCGGTCTTAATAACACTTTTGAGGTCTAATAGGGATTTAAACTCTCGGTGCTAACCATTATCGTTAGTGAAGATTGTGATACTTAAACAACGTAGGAGCCACGTTGTTCCATTAGATGATCTCACCGTCTTCAAATAACACTGTAATGACTAACATGAAAGTGACTGTAATATTGCAATAGTCCGCAAGACGTTACAATTTTCCAACCAAGCGTATCATTGAACCTTCTGGACTAAATGTAATGAGTAGCACAGCAGGTGGGTTGGATAGCCCAGCCAATAGAGAATAGACTTGTATAAAGTGAAACTTGAAAAAGCTTGGATGAAAGAGTAATAAAATTTGAACTTTCTCTACCATTAAATTAATACTACTTGCCTTGGAAAATTTGTAATTTGAATATACTTATTGATGATGCCAAGCCTCCTAACGTTCGCTACAATTAAAAAGTATATAGCAAATTTCCTTTGTTATAGTGTAATTAATAATTTATTTATTTATTTTCGCGTAATTTTCTTGTTATTTATTTATTTTTCTCCTTGTTAACGCGGCGATAAAAGCGCATTAAATACGAGGAAACTTAGTCGTTTCAATTAGAGCTTTCACAGTACTTTATATAATAATTATAATTACAGTTGGGTGAATGGAACGTCGTTACTGAAGCTAGAATGTGTTTACTCCGTTTTATATGCAAATAAATTCATTTTACTGAAAAATTCGGCGTAATATATTAATAGGAGAAAGTTTTTCAATTGGTGGAAACGTACGAGAGACGTAAAAGTCGAAAGAATCACTTGATTTCTAGCGATAAAATATGGTTAGAAAAAAGTCAGAGAAAAGTGAGCACCGGCTTCAATTTCGGCCAAAATCTTGAGAGAAAAATAAAAATATCATAAGTCCAATTCGTATATGTTTCAATCAGGTTATAGAAAGATGCATTTTTGACACTTTCCATCAATCATTCACTTTTCCGAAGATTGGCAACAATGTGAACAGTATTTTCTTTTATTGATCAATATTCCCGATTTCCATCCTTTTCTATTCGTCTTCTTCTTCGTTTCCTTTAAGATTCCAACTTAATTCCTTCCTCATCTTTATCTCCTCCTCTGTTTTCCCACTAACGTATCTTAATTCTGTGTATATTTATACAACTATAAATTCTCCCACCTCCTCTTTAACTACAAAAATCCGATGATTGATTTACTATTAATTCGATTTATAAAATAATTGCATCGTCTCTATTTTAACGTATAATGAGGCATTGAATACATTAGTTCAATATGCAAAATTAAGCTTAGTAATTATGATAGACTCCAGTTAGAATAAGATTTAGGAAACGGTCTTACTATCATAATTGTTATCTAGCCAATCCTGATTAATACAATCAAAACAGAGTTAATTATATTGATTTAAATGGGTTATAATTCTTGATACTGCTTTAATTAGTGTACAGAATGCTTTAATAAGGAATGAAATCATCTTTAATAAACTGGACTGTAGTCATATTTATAAAAATATATTTAAAAATCGATTCGTCATCTAGAAAAGTGCATCGAGACGTGAAAGAAACAACTGTATTGGATTAAACTACAACTTTTTTTTTGTCATAAACGATACAAGATTGATCGAAAATCATAGGAGAGATTGATAAATCTAAAAAATTTAACAAATAAAATCGGGAATGTATTATTTTTAAAACTTTTCCCCTATAAATTCTATAAATATTAACGTTTCTCCAACGTTATGCTATTGATTAAAACATAAAAATACTTCACCGAACAAAATTATAGTAATATATACGTAATAATTACGATAAAGAATGAATATAATAACAAACTCAATCCAATATATCGGTTATATTGCTTGTATCTCGACGTACAGTCAGACTTTATATGCTTATACGTTGTTTATATACACGAAATCTAATCATTTGCGGCAAATTATTAAGCTGGCGACGTTATTAAAGACGTATATGATCTATTGATTTAATTCTTAACTGATATAGCTGCTACAGAAATCATTCGATTGAAAATTTTCGATTTAATAATGCTTTAAAGAAAAGAAGAAATGAGCTATTAATATGAAATTCAGATGGAAAAAAATTTTTATGACATGATTAAGGTTTTTAATTTTGTTATTTTATAGAATTTTTCAAATTATTTTTGGTTTCTAAATTTGTAAATTTAAATTTTTTAAAGTTCTCTCTCTCTCTCTTTTTATTCTTCAAAGTTGATTTATCGATTATTTTTCATTCCCCTCTTCTAAAGATTCTTTTCTTAAATAAAATGGTTATTTAAATTTCCTTTTATTTGTCTTCCTTTTGAACTGTAAATATTCTTGCAATGCTTTAGTTTAGGAAAATAATAATAATAATGAGAAGCTAATAAACATCCCGGTTGTTCTCTTCTTCTTACAGTAAATAATCTGATAAATTCTTATAGAAATCATTAAAAATAAATCATTGTTTTCTTTCGATTTAATTAAAAAATATATTTTTAAAAATATTTCATTAAAATTTATATTCCTTGAACCATTTCAAAATCTATACTCTTGTTAAAGCTTGTATCGGTTCCTTCAAAGTTATCCAGAAGGACCAAACTTTTACATTGGCGGTAGATAATTTATATTAATCAAAAACCCGAAATCCTAAATGAAATTTCTTATCTATATTCTTTAACCATTGACAAACAACAATTAACTGTTACTATGGTAACAAATTTCCATTTGTATTTCGATCTCCCCAAAGTCTGAAAAATTCCCTTCCCCCCTTTCTGTCATTAAATTGCAATTATTATCGAACGACTTTTTTCCTGTCCATTGTTGATAAGTAGTGCTCTCGCCAATTGTGATGCTTGCTCACGTGACGTGTCACGTGAAAAGGGAACGGGATTCGATTGGAGAATGTTATATTTTCTCCCCCCTTCACTTCCTCCTCTTCGCAACTGACAATACACAGAGTTAGAACTGAATGAGATCTTTGTCAAAATGTATTTCAGAATAGTCAAAAACAACATTCGCTATTTTGCCATATCTAAAAATCCAATAAATTTATCAAATTTTAAAAAAAAAAGAAAGTCAAAATTATTCAAATTTCATTGCTGTAATAAAAGATTTATCAAGGGAAAGAAAATGTTTCCTCGAATTTTACGAAGACATTTTATAAAACTTCATATAATTAAATATTAATGTATCCGAATAGAAATATCAAATTTAATTTCTTATGAAAAGATGAAACTTTAAATCTTACTTTAACTCCGACAGTTTTTTTTCTAGTTTTCATATTATCCCCTGTAAAGCTCTCTTTCCTGCACGATAATGTGTATTGCGGGTAAGCCGAATTAATATTTTATAGTGTTGTTATATATTTTTTCTAAAGAAAAATTTTAAGTTGATTTATCTCAACCTGTAACTCGCGATACCAGAAGTGTCAAAAATTGTATTTGTGGATAACGTCATAGTTTTCCAATATTCTAAAAGGGTCTGGAAATACTCGTAAATTTTAGATAGGAGACACTTAAAAATCAATGAATAAAATTATACATTAAAATATCGAGAAAATAAAGCTATTATCTGAGATTTTTTAAAATTATAAATTAGTTTAAAATCTGCTTTTTCCTTTCCGGTTATTAAATAAATACACAGTTATGTAGAGAATGTAATTTTCTACCTTTGCAGTTGAATAAAAGATAGAAGATATCCCCCTTCGTATTATTCGTCATCCCAATGGCAAAGAGTAAAGTTAACCAGGGTGATAAAACATCTAGATTGCAAAGAGTAGAGTTATAAAGGTGATGATTGCTAACAGTGAAATAGGTGGACACGTCAAAGACACATTCGATAAGAAGCAACCTTCGAAGCAGAGATTTGATTTATTCGCTCTCTGGGATTTCTGTTCTTTCCAGCAACAGACGGTAGATTTGTTAACCGATTAGGGAACAGGTGAGATGTTGGAACAAGGCCAGATTGAAGCCAAGGCATTTCTTCTCTACTTTAAACGTTTCACATGTCATCAAACTGCTAACAATTATATTAACTACAAAAAGTAATTTTAGTAAATCTCTTGTGACAATCGTGCATCAAACACTCAAATTTGTGGTTAAAAAATATAAAAAAATTTACTTCAATTTAGTCAAAATAATTCAATTTTAGTCAAATAAATCGTTAAATTTTTGAAAAACATCAGACTGATGCGGATGAGGATGTAAAGTGAGAAAATGATGCGGATGCGAGTATCATGAAAAATGAATAAAAAGTTAAAATTTATTAAAGTATTTTAGACTTTTGAAAGATTAAATTTTACACGAAAATATCTTAATTTTAGTCAAATAAATCATTATTTTTCAGCAAAACAAATACATTGATCTTAATGTGAGCATCGAGAGAAATGGATAGAAGTATAAGTTTAAAAATTAAAAACAATTTTCGAAAATTCCTTGGTGAATTTTTGACTCAAAAATAAATTTTTAAAGTTTACATTATTAAATAATTTTTATTAAAAAATAATTATAAAAATAAATTCTTAATATTTTCATATTCTGATTATAATAATAAGCCCCTGTCATTTTTTTTATATATAAGTTAAATTTTACAAGTTGTTACCTCATAATTTACTTAATAATTTGACTCTGTTCTAATTCTTGATGGTGATGTTTACTAATGCAAAGCAGTCTACATTAATATTCAAGATTTACAGATTGAATACGGAGACAACGGCACGAAATACACATTAAAAGTTCATAAAAATATTTCAAGAAAGGTTTTCTTCTGTAAATAATGTGATAAATGTAGTTTCTCACACAATCGTTCAGCGATTAGCAGCGAAAAACTGTGTATTGCTGCCATATCTCTCTTGAAACCAACATCGCCATCTTGAAAGTAGCTTTACGAGCTTTACTTGATCATAAACATCAAACTGTTTTTTCACTGTGGTTATTTTTATTATCCTTTTTATTCCACATTTTAAAGAAGAAAATTTGTCAACTTTTCTTTAAATTCAACCTCCAAAAACTTCGCTTTAAAATCACGCGATTAATGTAAAAAAAATTCCTCAAAGTTTTTAATAAGAAATTTCCAAGTAGAAGAGCTTTAAATTTTGAGAAATAATTATTATTATTTTAAATTAAATTTTACTAGTCAAATGGATATTTTAGATAATGTCATTAAATGTTATCTCCTGTATAAAAAGAGAGTTTTAGACTCTTAAAGATAAGAGTTTATCACGAGCAAAATAAATATATTATAAAAGCAGTTGGTGGAGGATATATATATATATTTTTTCTTCTTTTATCCGAAGAAAATACAATTCTAAACTTGATTTTAATTTTTTTTTTTAAATTTCAGATAAACCTTTCTTCCTCCATGCGATAATTTATCTCTCTGATTAAATTGACTTATTTTACCAAATTTCATTATTATTTTTTTTGTAGATAGGAAAAAAAATAATTAATCAGATTTTATTTGTTTACTTTACATATACATAACTAGATAAATATGTTTTGCTATTTTAGAGTTAAACAGATTAACTTAAACTGTAAGATAATTCGATATTTTCCATATTCCTCTTGAAACTCTTCAGAAAAATAGAGTTTTTTTTTCTTATAAATTCTTTATTTTATCGTTTTCTCTTAAGAAATATTAATAAATTTAAACCTTATAAAAATAATTTATTTAATTTTAAATAAATAAAATCAAAATTTAAGTTGTTACACACCTTAAACTTTTCTCTAGGAACGTTTTAACATATAAATTTTAAATTGATAATTCATAATTAATTAATTTTATAAAGAAACATTTGGATAAAACGAATCGTTTATAATTATGTTTCCCTATTTTAGAAATTAAAAAATTCTTTTAAATTACACGAAAATTTCCATGCTTATCCTTTAACTTCTTAAGAAATATCAAGTAATTTTTAATGCTTTATTTTCTAAATAATTTAATTTTAAATAAATTTAATAAAAATCTGATTAATTTAATACTTTTTAACGTTTCCCAGGAACGTTTCTATATATAAAAAATATAAAAACTTCAATCGGATAATCCACAATTAATTAATTTTACAAGTAGCAATTGGTTGAAGCGGATTTTCCAGACTCAAATTTCAATATTTTTACGCAGATTTTTAATGTTTTACTTTAAAAATCATTTAATTTAATAGAAATTTAAGTTTATTTTATACTTTAAACCATTCTAAAACATTAAAATATTATAAATTTTAAGCAAACAATCTACAATTGGATAAGGCAAATTTACAGAACTTAAGTTTATTTTCTATAAAAAAAAATATATATATAAGAATTATTTTTATAGGAAAGTAAAACATAATAAATTTATTTATTTTTTCTTATTTTCTGTTTTGTTTTCCTCTTAAAATTATTACACAGAAAGATTTATAGAAACGATATAAAGATAGCAAAGTACTTGTTTTATGTAAAATATGCGAAAAAATNATATATATAATATTTTAAAAGAAAGAATTTTTTACATGAATGGAAAAATATTTAAATTATTATTTTTTTAAAGTAAAATTGTTCTAGATAATTTGTTTCCACATATATAAAAATGCGCTGGAGTAACATTTAAGGTAATTTTCTACTCGTTTTTTCGGGAAATAAAATAAAAAAAACGTATAAATAATTATTTTGAAATGATTTTTATAGATTTAAATAGTTAAAAAAGACATTAAAACAAGCAAATTATATAAAAAAAATTACGTTTTTTTTATTTAAATTGTTGAAGTGGGAAAAGTTACAAGAATAAAATTTCAAGGATAAATCCCCACCAGTTGTAAGAGGAAAAAAAGAAAAAAAACCGAGTGGAAATGCTTTTAAGTTGCGGAAATTATCATTTATTTTGGAGGGAAAATGTATTAAATGTTTTATTTATTTCGAGAACTTCACTGGAGTATTTATTCAAGACAATATTGAGATAATGTCCTAAAAACAAAGTACACCATTAAAGATAAACATTTCCTGCCAACAGTAAATGTTTAGGGAACAAATGAAACGTTTTCACGATATTTGGAAGGGAAATAATTAAGATAATTTCCCTAAAAAAAAAAACGACTAAAACGACTTGTGATAATTTTACAAAGCGAAGATAACGCAGTTTCTATGACTGTGAAATTATCTTTAATGTTTTATTTATTCTAGGAATTTTATAGGATTATTTCCTGTTTTTTTTCCTCTTCTGAAGATAATGTCCCGTGCAGAAGATAAAGTATTTGGCTAATGTCAGTAGAACAAAGATTATTAAGAAAATTTTTAAGGATAATTTAACTAAATATGTAAAAACTAGTTTCTGTAAAAGTTAAAAAGATGATAATGGTGATTTTATTGCAAGAAAATCGCCATTATAGTTTGACTTTTCTAAAAGGGAATTTATAAAATCTTTTGAGATGACATCTTTTAAAATATAAGTAGAACTCAATCTGGTAAAATAGCTTCAAAAATTCTTCTAAAATAACTTTTCTTAAACTCGCTTTACAGTCGGGAGAAATGTGATTTTTTGACGTTTTCAAATATGTTTTCGTGTATTTTCTGTAACTTTTTGTAAAATAAACAGGGATTTTTTTGGAAAATATACATAAAAATATCCCTTTATAACGCAATTACTTCTATTAAATTCAAAGAAATTTGGTAAATATTCCCTCGTAAAGTCCCTAAAATAATGCGATTTTTTTTTTGACGCTACAAAATGTGTTTTCATGTATTAAAATAAACAGGAAAGTTTTTAAAAATGTTATACATAAAACGCAATTATTTTCACTAAACTTAAAGAAATTCTGAATAAAATATTTCCTTAAAAAAATCCTTATAATAATTATACGCCTCAAAATATATGTTTTCACGTATTTTCTGCAACATTCCGAAAAATAAACAGGAAACTTTTAAAAATATATATGTAAATATCCCCTAATAACAATTACATCCATTAATTTTAAAGAAATTCCTTAAATATTTCCTCGAAAAATCCCTAAAATAATTATTAATCATGAGATTTTTAACGTTTTAAAAATATACTTTCTCGTATTTTCTGTAACATTCTGTAAAATAAACAAAAAAATTTTTAAAAAAAAGTAACTAAATATCCCTAACAACGCAATTACATCCATTAAATTTAGGGAAATTCCGTAAATATTTCCTGAAAAATCCCTAAAATAATTATTCGATTTTTGATGTGAAAAAAACGTATACTTTCACGTATTTTCCGTAAAACAAACAAAGGATATTTTTAAAACTTCCCAATTATTTCGGTTAAATTTAAGGAAACCGTATAAATATCCCCTGGAAAAATCTCCAAGATAATTAAATCCCTAATCTAAACGGCAGAGTAAATTGTTATCCCTTGCTTCAAGAAATAAATATCTTAAATTCAACGTCGTGATCGAGTGTAACGATAAAATCTAAATAAAAGTCTGGAGTAGATTGTAGAATAATAATTCACGGAAATCTTACAGGGGAGCAGATTAAGCCATAAAATATTTAGTAACCATTTACAATTCAGTTGAGTAACAACTGTATCTGAATTGCAGCATCACATATACCAGTTAACACCACTTGATACCTTAGAGGTTTCGGTATTATCTACAGTCATGTTCATTTATTAGTACTTAATCTCCCCCTGATTGTACATAGAATGGCCTTATCGTGGTTGACGTAGTGTCCTGTCGACATTTGCCCCTTGACACTAAGCAGCATCCCTGCTCCAGCTGTTCCAAAACCTGCACTCCTGAAGTTCTAATGATTATAATTTTCCGATATCTTACTCCGAATGATAAATACTTGTAAATAAATTAGAGTGATAATATAAAAGATGTAAGCTATATTCTCTAAGGGAAGTTAGTGTCGTAGGTCAAGTTTTATTGCTAGTTTTATTAATATCTGGCATGTAATAACACTTTTAAATTATGCTGTGAGACGTGTTATCGTCTCTAAAGGTTATGCAAAAGTACTTATTGAGAGGTATGTGAGAACGGGAGTGTAAAGAAGGGACGTAAGAGTGAGGGTGTTCTTGTAAATTATTCATTTAATTGTAGTGTTTTGTAGGAGAATAATGTGGAATAAGTACTATAAGAATGATGTTTTGGAAATTATGGGGCTTTTTAGGTAGGAGGACAAGGAGTTAGCACTATAAGAATGGAATTTTGGGGCTTGTATGGCTTCTTATAGGTAAGAAGACGAGGAGTAAGCGCTATAAGAATGAGATTTGGGGCTTATGGGGATGTTTTTCTATATGTAGAGCAAGAAGTAACCATTAAAAGAATGAAATTTTGGAACGTTTATCCCCACGAATCCTTCCATATCTAATCACAAATGAGAGTTAATAAACTAAAATATTTCAGCTTTTAATGAGAATTATTTACTTAAAAATTCGCGCAAACTTTCATATATTCAGAACAAAACTCTAAAAAAAAGATTATTCATATTTGCAACATCTCCACTTTTAAGTTAATGAAAACAAATCCCTTTTAAGACGTCGTTTAAATAATCTTAAAAACTAAACTCGGAAATTGTTTTTGATAAAAATAAAAATAAATATATGAAGCAATTTCATTCGGTGGCCAAAACCGAATTAGTCAAGTCATAAAACGAATTTTTCTACATTTGAATTTCAAATCTTCTTCCATTAAAATCATTTACATTTAATTTTATTAAGATAAAAACCTTTGATCTTTACATTAAAAAGTGTTACTTCGTTAATAAATTAACGAAGGGAACGTCTGGAAGTCGAGTTTTTTAAAATATTTTTTAAATTTTTGCTACAAAGTTGGGCTAATCTTGTTAAAATTTCCAATTTAGCGCCTTTTTTCTCATAATTTACAGCGTTAAATTCACTTTTTTTTTCTCATTTAAAATAAATTAATTTACGAGGCGCAACGCGTCGCGTCGCGTAACTTGTTTACGTGCATCAGGCGGGCGTAATTTATAACTTCAGTAAATTAACTATTAAAAGAAATAACCAGATAATGCACTATTTTATCCAAAAATATTATAAATCGCTCTTATTTGTTGTTTACTAAAGCGCGAATTTAATTTCTCTTGATAAATAGTGATGTTTACAGATAGAGATAAGCTAGAAATCAATTTAGAAAGTAAATAAAAATATAAATTATTCAAAATATTCAAGTAAAATTCTTAAACTTTTTCAATAATTTAGAAAATGATAAAGTTTAGAAGCTGAAAATCAAACTCTAACAAGGATCAGAGAAGGAGGAAAAGGAGGAGGAGGAGGAGAAGGAGGAAGAGGATGCTCTTGTCGCCTCATCCAGCATCTCACCAACATCTTCAATTATATCTTACATGCAGATTCGGATGATTGTTAAGCAAATTCGATTAATAAAACTCGACAATGTCGATTTATCGATTGAAGAACAAACTTACAAACACGTATAGATAAATTGGAATAAAATCCAATTAAATAAAAATATTTTAATAAAGCAATTTACTGTAGAATTCTGCCTCAGTATACGTCTTATCGTCACTGGTATAATTGTGTAAATACGTGTAGATTGTTAACAGTTATCTGCATCATCTCGTAGATTGTAAGAGAATTAGGTGGAGTGGATTGTTTACTCGAACGGAGCGTAACGTTACATCGATGTTCATTATACAGGTGAAACCATTTGTATACATTAAAGGAATAAAATAGCGTGTTTTTCTACGTAAAAAAGCACTACTAATAACCGTAACAAACGTTGATATTTCAGCAATAATGTCATGTTTAATGGAACATGACACAATGATAATTAATACCACGAGATCATTAGGACTTCGGTCAGATAAACGTAACAGAATTTCCCTTAAAAACTTCATTGATGGTTAATGAAGCGTAACAGAAGAATAAGTTTTAGTAAAATGCGTAAAAATCATTCTAGAAACATAATTAATGGAGTAATTATATTAACAAAAGGAGTTACTCTACCTTCCATTCTACGAGATTCAAGAGTTTGTTGGCATTTATTATATTTGTTTTCATGTTAAAAATTACGTTTAAACAATTAATAAACGGATAGGAATGTGTGTTAAATGGTTTCGTTTAATGTAAAGACTCTTGCCAATTTTACTAAGTAATGTTCGCCCGGATAATAGGAGTTCATTTTAAGTTATGCCATTGAGAATAATTAAGGAATGGGTCTTCCAGGCTAATTCTAATTTAGATTTTTACCATTCAATGAAATTTTTTTAAAAAAAAAAAAGGAGAAAAAATGGTTTTTTCGAGTAAAAAGTGATGAATGCAACTTATGGATTACTTAATGGAACTTAATGACATTTTGTAACATCATTAGACACGGATAAAGCCAAAAGTTTCATTGCGTCATCTGTGTGTCATCCATCTTAACTTTTTATTAATATAGATTTTGCCAGATAAAGATTCTATAAAGGCGTAATTTATGTAATTAGTTCCTTATGCCGTTATCTCTTCACATATATTTCCTTGATTCTCTGCTTCTGTATGATGTTAGAGGCTGAATAAAAAATTTCTATAAATTGATTACGAGAAAATGATGAAAATAATTTAATCTAAATTAAGTTATTTATATATATTATAAAAAATTGAATTTTATGCATTAAAAAAATCGACTTTCTCTTACTAATTCATCGCCATTACTGGCCTAGTTCTCGTGATTTAAACTTGGAAAAAAGTTAATTTTTTTCCAAGTTTAAAAATACTAAATTACTTTTAAAGATAAATTCAAAGAATAATTTTAAAAATTCCGTAATAAAATTATAAATATTTTGTATAATTTTTTATTTTAAATACATTATTTTAATGGTTCATCAAGTTTTATTGGTGGATGCTGAATAAAACCTTATCATTGGAATGTTTAACTATTTTGGAATTCTTTATTCAATTTTTATTATTTAAATAAATCTCTTGTATAATTTCGATATAAAAATACTTCGATTCTTTCCTAGGAAACCATTTTAAAATATTTTCTCCAATATAGAAGCTAGAGATCCGGAATAATTAGTAGTATTTAATGATATCGTTAGAAGAAGAGGAGGAGGAGGAGGAGGAGGA
>NW_019384303.1:423320-496338 GCF_000671375.1 Centruroides sculpturatus
TGAAGGTATATAATAAAAATAACTAATAAATATATAGAATATGCCTACAGCTAAAAATACTAAAAGATTTTTCGAAGTTTTTTCCGCGGGAGAGTAGGTTTATAGCAGCTTTTATGACAAACATTGATGAAATTACAAGTCTCACTGGAGTCCTACTGTACTTCTCACACCTAAATATGCGGCATACATGAAGGCAATACTCAGACTAATAGCAGGATGGAAAACCTTTCTGTAATTCTGCCATTTTTCAAATCTTTTGAACTAACGAGCGCAAATATTAGTCACTCTAAGTTTAAATTAGTTTCCATGTGTCTGTTAACCAGTTTACTGCTTAAATTTTTACTAAATTGCTCATGTAAAATTCGATATATATTCAATTTGTTTTCTGTTTGGATCCTCTCCAATTATTGAGAATTTTTGGGTTTTCGCTTGTAAAATAAGGGATTATGGTGATATTGGGCGGAGTTTAGTGACAAGAAAATTTGTATATTCCTCTTGCCCTTTTGTATTTAATAGTTTTTGGATATTTTCCAGTTGTGATAATTTGCCAATCTTCGACTTTTGTTAATATATAATACATGTATTTTTTCCAAATCTGATCCTTATCTTCCAAATCTATCCTCCTATAAAATAAGCAAATATTTATTATTTTAAATGGCAAAATGCAAAAAAAAATAATAAATGACCTAAATTTTAATTTAAAATAATATTTAATTAAGTGCGAAAAATAAATCACGAATTTTTGATTTAATAAAGACTTAATCTACATCAGTAACGACGCCATATTGAATAATCACGCGAACGTTGCGAACGTCGCGTTGGAAAATTTCGATATTATTCTTATCATTCTTGCCGTTTCGTTCAGGAAAAATAAATAAATAAATAAATAAAAATTAGTTTCAAATATCGAATTTTTCTCGTCTCATTTTCGTTATCGATTCGAAATATCCATCGAGAAAATCCCAAATATATAAATTGCATTTTTGTAAACTGTTTTTCTCCATATTCAAATCTAATAAATTTGCATATTTCTTTAAATTTTTATGGAATAGGATGTTTATTTTTTATATATTTTATTCTAGAAAGCATTAGATATCTTTCTACAGAGCCAAAATGATGGAAAAAAGCGTCCTTGACCATCAGATTTACACGTAAAGAGTTCGGAAGATGCGGAAGATGCGAAGGATTGTTGGAGGTTGAGTAAGAATTTGTTTCTGTTTCCAGGTGGAAAGCAAACGTTTCCACCAAATCCAAGAGTTTTGCTGTCGACTGAACAAACTAAAAATGAATTCTGTCGCAAAGTTGACTTTAAATCTTCGTATGTTCGTGCATTGGATAAAGGTCGAAGACATTTTACAGTATACAGTTGAATATAATGTTTACAATGCTTTTAGATATATCTTTTATGAAAATAAAATATTTATAAAATATTTTTCCAACGTTTCGAATGGATAAACAATAAATTTTGATGCTATTTTAGAAATTTCAGTTGATATTTCGTCTCTAAAACTCTCCTTTGTGTGGCTTTAATTTTCCTTTTTTAAAGGAGAAATTAGCTTCAGTTATACAAAAATATAGCCTTTAGCTGCCATTTATTATATTTTAAAGGTATTTTACACAGAAGAATAACTATTTATAAAGTTATTTTTAACTCTTCTAATCAAATCTTTATTCGAATTTTTCTCCACAAAGCTCGAGGGGATGATCTATTTCTTGTAATTTATTTATTTTATACTATTTATAGATGCATTCTTTACTGTTTCTATAATAATAATATTATTCCTCGCCTTCATCTTTATATCATAAAAATCATTTGGAAAAGGAGCTAGAAAGTTTACTTTCTTCCGCATCCCGGGAGCAGAGGATAAAAGATGATTATTTGAATGGGCAGCATCCTTTCTTTGATTTATTTTATTTCTCATAATCACATAAATATATCAGCTGTTAGTTCTCTTCATACATGTTTGAACAATGACAATAACTCTATCACCACATGGTCCAATTCCTTTCATAACTGCGGTTGTGTGTCGTCATTAGTTCGATACCCGTGAACAGAAACAATCCAAATAATCCCCCAAATGAAACAAGTTAAAGATTTTTATGGTCTTACATACAAAGAATCGAATGATCTAACTCACGCATTTGGATAATTTATGCCTTTATGAATGCATACATCGATTCTTTTTTGCTTGTTAAAGATCGAAATTCATCTAAAAATTAAAAATTTACGCGTGTATTCGAACAGAAATTAAAGAAAATTTATTAAAATCGACGTTACAAATTAATTAAATTGTCTTCTTTTGCTGAATTTAACTTTACTGTCGCTCCTGGTGTAACGAATTTCATCAGAGATTAGACGACGAGAGGCGAGACCTGTATGTTCAACGGCTTATTAATTAATTAAACCTTAAAAAATCCTATAAAATTTAACGTTTTCTAAGTGATAATTAGGCTTACTTTCTAAAGAAATCGAAAGGCGAAGTTGTCCATCGCCGTGTAATTCCTGATTATTAAAAGGCCACAGGAATTCATCTGTTAAAACTGTAGTAGCCTTCAGTCTCCGACTTGGATCATCCCTTAGAAAATAATGTACAAATTTCCACGCAGATTCTACTTCACTGTTTATAAGAGAAGCAACGGGATGAGCTTTCTTTAAAAGAGTTTTAAAATAATTTTTATGTCTTATTTTTTTCAGAAATGGCCGAACGTGATCGTTCCATATTCTGTATCCATTGATGCCACGGTTAATGATGTCCGACTTAGAAAACAACTTTCTACGAAATGTTCTCCCAATTAACGTTTCTAAAATAACGATCCCAAAAGCCCAAAGATCTAATTGTACTCCCGTCGTTTCACTTTTATCCCAAAATTCTGGAGGGGCATACAATGGGCTTATCATGAGCTTAGTTGTAGCATCCTCATCGTCCTTCCTCATCATGGATAAACCACCCAATCTGGCCGATTTTCCGAGAGTTAAAACGATATTTTCCGGTCTTAAATTTAAGTGGCACAAACCCTGAGAATGTATTTCTGCCAATCCGCATAAACTTTCGTAAATCCACTTCTTGGCCAATGCAAAACTTAGAGAATTACGTGGGAAATTACGCGACATGACTTCCTTTTCCAATGTGGTATCATAGAGTGGCATGACGTAAGCAGTCTTTCCATCCTTCAATTCAGCTATTTCGTATAAGGGTATAACGTTCGAATGATGAATGTGTGACCAATAATCAGCAGGAACCTCGTCTCCTGGTGAATTTGGTATCTTCACAGCAATCGCATGCTGTCTCCTATAATCCCACATGCTGTATACTTCTGATCTGTAACCGTTATTGATTTTGGAGATGTATGATAATTCGTACTCCTCCTTGAGTTGCGCTAATTCTAACTTTTTTAACATGATATTTTCTCCGGAAGTTATAAGAAAAATTCGCAAATTTTCAATTTATTTCATTGTTAGTGACGACAATTTAATTTCTCCAACAATATCTTCGCCACTTTCTTGCGTATTTCCACGTAGGGAAATATTTGAATCTCGTCCGGATGATGTAATTTTTGACGTAGAATTAAGTGTGTGTGATATTTTTTTTATAAGATTTTTAAATAAAATTTCGACAAATGATTGATGTTTGTTCGATCCTGCCGCATTCAATTCTTCGTTATATACCGAGAGTTTGGGGGATGAAGCGGTGGCTTCTTTTTTTTTTCTCCACCATCTCTACACCACGAGAAACGGCGTGTTTCTTTTCTAATAGTGTAAATTCCGGGTCCAAGCGGGGAAAAAGTCAATCCATATTGATGCACTTCCCATCAAATATATACTTCTGAATCCGTTTCTGTTTATACAATGCTAGTTTATGTAAGGGGAAGTTGGAGACAGATACAAGTCTAGAATGTTTCTTCCTCTTCTTTCTTCCTTTTCTCAAAGGCAGTAAAGCTAGAAAAAGTACATAAACGTCCCACACAATGCTTGTAAGTACAGTTCTACATTTTATTCTTTGATGGCTTAGTTTGGTGGGCGGTTTGTTTAATTTAACATCTGTTAGATACTCCAACCTCAGATAAGATGCTCTGTCTATCTGGAAAATTATAAAAGAAATTGTTTAATTTATCGATTTAATTCTATTTGTCCTGTATAATAATCTTTATAACAATTTAAATAAATAATTTTATCCATTTTTTTACATATAATAATTCCGTTTAAATCTGGAAAAATATCTATCCGGCTTTCATCCCTCTGTTCAGTAAAGTATGGAGACTTAAAGACTAGTGGGATGCTCGGAGGATAAAATATTTAATTTTGAACAATTTTTTTTTATTGTTTTTAATTGTATTGCCATCCGAAAACACTAGAAGATGATGTTCTTTTCCCTTGCGAGGTATGGTAATAACCTAAGAGGATAACAACGATAAATAATGACAGGCAATAAAGGAGGGGTATCGATTAGTGACGTCATTCTTTAAGATATAAAAGGGGAAAAAATGCCACGAGAACTTTGCCGTTTCCTTTAACAGAACAGAAATGATGAAAACTTTTTCGGACTCGAAAGAAAACTTAAGCTTTGTCGCTCGATTAAACATAATGGTTGGTTTATTTGGTGGCTTTTTTTCCTGTTATTCCGAATTGGAATTTATTCCCCACCCCCGTGCATATGTCGAATTCTTTCTTCTAATCCAAATAAAATTAAATAATAACTTACTGTGCACTTTTCTACAGGAGGAAAGTCTCTTAACGATAGGAAATCACAACTCGCAATCGAACTCTAACAAAGTAATCAATTAATCAATCGATACAACTCGTTTATCCATCCGAGAAAATCAATGAGCAAATAAAACAATGAATTAACCTTAATGGTTTGCTTCTTCTATTTCCTCAACCACCTCACCAACAGATTTATTCTCTTCTAAACCGACGTCTCCATTTCGCTCTCCATCCTCCTCCTTCCTCCTCCTCTTCTTTCTTTTTTTTTCTAAACTCACTCATTGTTTTAACTTGTTTAAATAGTCTAAACAAATTAATAGATTCGGATTAAAAGCTTCTTTTTGAATTCCTTTTTAAATGCTAATCGTTAAATTTACATTATTTAGAATATAGATTCGATTAAATCTTGCCGTTTAATTATTTTTTCTCGGAGATTTTGATCATAATTTGCATGAAAACTTTTAAATTCCCGCGATAATCGTAAAGATGCTGGAGATTGGATGCCGTTTACAATTAAATTTATTTAATTTTCTCGGTTTATAAATGCAATTATAACTCTAATCGCCCTGATAGTTAGACGAAGATGTGGAAGTTTCTCTCGTTTCTTAACTCCCTTAACAGATATTTGTTGAAATTTAGGATAAACGGGAGCAATTATCACAATAGTTGGCCTGGGAGATGGAGGAATATTTAGAGAATCGCTTCCTTTATATTTTCTCCTCGTTTTCTTAACTCAAAAACACTGACTATCAGGTTAATTAGATGCATAATTGCATCTAATTAACCTAATAATTAACTTAAGAAATCAATAAAAAGATTAGAGGAGAGATTTTTTTAACTACCGTTTAAGAATCCTACGATAAATAGATTCAATTACAATTATAATTAACATAATATTTAACCTAATAAACGAATAAAAACAAGGAAATTTCCCTCGTTTCCATCGATTTCTGATTCAAAAAACCCAAACTCTTACGACAATTTATAGGCAATTACACTACTAATTATCCAAATAATTGTCTTATACCAGTTAAAAATAGGAAGGAAATTAATTGAAAAAAAAGAAGGAAGAAGAAGAAAAAAAATGAATCATATTCGAAATCAAATTTATTTGCCTCCCCTCCCGTTTCTTTCGTTCATTTTTTCCCTATATCAATTCAACTTATCCTGTTTTCAATTCCGTAGGGAGAATGCAAGATACATAGCCAAGTGTATCGAACAATCCTGACTTCAATTATGGTAGTTCTACATGCTTTAGTAGATAGAAGGGATTTAATATTGTTTTACGGGCAATTTGACGATCAGAAGCAAACTTAAAAAATAGACTTAAGGACATTAGATACTATCTCCTAGGAGAAGAAGGGAAAAAATCGTGTAGGGGCGGGAAAAAAGGGGATTTTTCAAGGATACAACACTTTTTTTTGGTTTTTTACCCTAAATTTCCGAACGAGATGCTTATATATTTGTTAAATCTTCGACCAATTTATAAAAATATTCTCCGGAGGGGGAATTTTTGAATTAAGTTTTTCGCCCCCTTCTCTATTTTTTTGGCATTGATAAAAATGAAGTGTATTGGTGGAAATGACGTGAGTCATTCATCGCATTCTCTCCCTTGTGTAAAGATATTAAGTATAATAATGAGTGTTGCTTATCTCATGATGGCCTTAATAAGTCGATTAATGATGTTCTGTGTAATGGTTTCTCGGTCTGACACGTGAAGTAATAGCTGGCGACAGTGTTATTACAGATGTCACTGTTTGTGTTTATCTACTCGCCTTCTTATTTGTGGTCTGCCAATCGAAACTGCTTGATACACTGCCTACTTACTTCCCTGACTGATTGATATTTTTCCTCGTTTTTTTTTTCTCTCCCTCCTGTCAACAGTAAATGATGTGTCGCCTTCCATCCATCCACTAGTTTAAATTCAATAACATTCATCAATCCTCTTCAGCATCTTTTCCTATTAAGATTCCCTGAAGATTTGGGGATTTTCTGCATCCCTTCTAGGGTTTATTAATTAACCATTTGGGCGAATGTGACCCCGAAAAAGTGGTCAGTAATGACCCGATGCGTGTTGATCAATAGGAAACATTCGGGACGATACGGTGACTTGGCAATGCGACCTTTATTCTCAAACTAAAGATTCTAGTTAGTTGTTTGACTATGATAGATTGAAATCCATTTATCTCCATGTTAGAGAAATTGTGTCCTTTGTTCCGCAAACGACCGAAAAGGCGATAAGACCAAGAATATGGCCAATACTGTAGGCTACTTTGGCTTGTGTTTTGTTATACGCTTGTTATTCATAGTTATTCTACGTGGAGTGAATTTTCTTACCCTAAAATAGAACCAATAAAACGTTCGTAAAGATGATTTCGTCAAAAATTGTAAAGCATAAACGTCTTTCCAACAATCACTTCCTTAAAGGATAACGGGGATAAATCGGGATTTTTACTGATAAATTAAGGATTTTCACCCACAAAATCTTGTAGATGTGAAGTAAGAATCCATTTTACAATGATAGATTTTATACAAAAAAAAAAATCTTACATTAATAACATAATTTAGGAATGCGCTTTAAAAATCGAGTTTCTCCGAGATGCTAATTAAATTTCCTTCATTTAGAATACTCCAAATCGATTTTCTTGGCAAAAATTAATTTTTTAAATCCTTCAGCAATTATCCATTTGATATTTTGATGACAACGACTAGAGAAAATTTTAAGCTCAAAGGATTAATGATTCATATAAAATAAAGTCGAGCGAAATTGAGAAGGGAGTAAAAACATCTCTAATGACTAATTAGTCGATAACTAGATAATCCAAAGTTGAAGTACATTAGCGCTTGCATAAAACTCGCCTTTTTATATACAAAAAAAGAGAATTATATATAGAAGATCCTCGTCTAACAAATAAAAAAAAAATCAATAAGAGTGAGTTTGAATTGTTTATTTCTTAAAGACTTTTACAGCAAACTTATTCAAACTTAAGTGTCTGGAATCCGAGTCATTACTCAGAAATTCTTACAACAGTTTTATCCCTAAATATCCGAATTCCTCGCTCGTCAACAGTTCCTTTAATTCTCATTATTTCAACTTCATTTCTCAGATTAAAGTGGTAGAAGTTTTCTTCTCGTCCTACCACGTGACTGCCACTGCGTGATAGATACTGGTATTATCCAACCTAATTCACCGTGTACTCTCTTTAACGGCAGTTTTAATTAAACCCTGTGTCCTAACATCTCAGCGAGCAATTACGCCTAGTTTGTACCAATCTCTTTATCTACCCGAGAAGAGGAATAAATTTCTAACTTCAATTCGGATAATGTAATTAAAACCAATACAATGGAAAAATAAAGATAATTCTTCCTCAGGTATAGCTACAGGTATTCGTTATCTTGTTTTCTTTAACACTAGATCACATTCCACCTCATTTTCCTTATAATTAGGGATTCCCTTTCCTTATTATAATAGAAATTGTAGGTATCCATTGATGTATCTACGTTATTTTCCTTATAAGTAGGAGTCTACTACACAGTTTTACTTATAAACAGGGGCGATAAAATGACTTTTTCTATAATGGAGAATGAAAAAAAGATAGTTTTTATACAGTTAGAAGCCTTCTACTGTTATAATAGAGAGCTTCTAGACTGTTTCTTCTATTCTTTCTTTACAGATAGGGACGTTTTTTTAAAGAAACTATTATCTACGTATCCATCGTTTCCTTCAGCTCAGAGTAGATTTTTTTATATGTGGATATTAAATTCGAAACTATTTTCCTCCCCTATAGGGGGATAATTTATTTTTCTATAAGAATAGACAGAATTATAGGAGAATTCAGAAGTTATGGGAAGGATTTTCTTCATAGAAGACGGATCTACAGGTTGAAGCTATTCAGACTATTCCCACTACAGGTGGAGGAGGAGACGATAATAATTGTTTTTTTTTTTTTCCTATCTAAAAACAGATTAGAGAAATAGTTCCCTACAGGTAAAAAGTCATTGAGAAACAGTCTAAAATCCACGTCTGTAAGCCAATTAGGATAATAGAATGTGGCAACGTGGAATTCCTCCTATCGACAGTGCTATAAAGGGACGGAAAGAAAGAAAAATATTCAATTTTGGTCCGGTTGAAATGAGGCAGATGTAACGCGAAGGAATCGTAAAACAACCAAAACGACGCCAAATGGCAATTGTTCCTTTAAAGCAAAACACTCTCCACTTTCTCTGCACTACCAAATTTTTACAATGTGTCTGCCCTATAAAAAAATAGAAGAGGAAGAGGAGGAGGAGGAGGAGGAGGAGAATTTTGGCGACAGGATATTTTTCACGGTTGAATGACGTCTTGTCTATACTAGACATTAGACTGAGAAAAATAAATGTTGCAAGAGAAAACAACAGTTTCTCTTTGAAAATATTCGAAATGTCTCCAGTTTTCTCACTTTTTTCCGCATTAATTATCTTTTATTATTATTATTATTATTATTGTTTTTTTTCCTTTAAATTATTATTATTGCTTTAACACCCGAAGAGACGTGGCCGAACTTAACCTCGTCCGTTCTCTATTGGGAAATTTGAATAATAAAAAAAGAATCAATTTGTAAAAAATCACATTTTTCCACGACTTTATAAAATAGGAAAAAGCTTTACAATGTATAAAGAGGATTTTTGCCTCATCTAATCCACAAAAAATCTTATTTTCTCCAAATTTACACGATTGTAAAACATTTTTAACAGAATCATACATTGACTATCGTATAAAATATTGAATAAAAAAGCACATTGCCGTCCTTATTACCAAAATATTCACGTCTTTTATACTGTCTTCGAATCTAAAAATCGATAAAAGCTACTCCAGCTATACTTTTATTTTGAATTCTAAAAAGTTTCCTCCAGGAAAAAAACATATATATATTAAAAAATAAATAAATATATATTCACGTAAATCCTCATTTGGTTATATTTATGGATTAAAAATATTATAAATTTATTTTTTAAGTATATATATATATTCCTTCGCAAATTATAGTGAGAGTGTCAGAGAGAGCTGATATCAGTTGTCTGTAGAGGATTGAAAGAGGAAGAACTGTCCCTTTTCTTGATACATTCAGGTGACACAGATCAGTGTGTCGACGTCTCTGTACTACTTGTGTCTCTTTTTTGCTGCTTTATGTCAACACGAGTCGTCCTTATAACAATCCTTCTGTCACTTTAAAGTGCAAAGAAGATATGATTGCTTTTGATAATGGTGTAGAAAAATAGAGTGTTCCGTTCGGTTTATTTTATTTTTTTTAAGATAGAAAATCCTTTTCTTAACTTTATTAAATATAAAAAAATATATTAAATTTACATAATTTAATTTATATAAACCATTAAAGTAATTAAATTTATTAGAATCCATTAAAATTTCAACCGCTGTTCGAGCTGTTATTTAACTGTTTAAATATGAAAATTGTAAAATTCCGAATGATTTTAAATGATATTTTCTTTATAAGTTAAGTAAATTAATTAAGGAAATACGTTCTGATATATTTAAAATCCCTTGATAAATGTTTAAATTCCTAAAATCCTTCTGGAGACGATACGAGTTATAAAAGTAGACTTTATAAACGTAAGTAAAGAAAATAAAAGAGTTAATTAAATCAATAAAATATTTTAGCAGCAGTTTCTCTAATTTAACTTAACGAGAGAATAGGAGAAAATGAAGTTTATAACAAAATAAATGTCTAGAGAAAGCAAAGTTATAATGCGAGAATTTAAAATGATAATGAGGAGCTCGTTGGTTTAAATATTCATTTTTCTCGATGTATAGTTTTCTTGGATAAATTTAATCAATTGTTCCGCAAGTTAGCATGGCGACAACCACATTAAAACTTGTACAGTGGAGAGTTATATATTGATTTCTGTCTTTTCATTTCAGCATTCAACACAGTAGTATTTCTCCACTGCTGCCTGATGGCTTTTGGTAAGTAGAATTTTGTCGTTTATTACTTAAACACACTCTCGATTGCTACAAACATTGATAACAACTATGTTTGTGTTGAAAATATTCGAGTAAAACTCATTTGGTAGAGGGAGAGAAACTTAAAATTGATGCCTAACGCCTGTAAATGCCACTTCTCCTTTGAGTTTTAACGCCGCGAGGGGAAGCTTAAGATAAATTGTAAAATAGCATTTCAATTAGTTGTTAGAAATATATTACGCAAACCGGATGGGATTTATAGGATATATATATATATATAATAGTTTATAAACGATTTTTCCCACATCCTTTAATCTTTAGAAACCTAATAAATTAATAGCATTCAGCGATAAACATTTTATTTTTCCAGAAATGGCTGTAAATTAGATTTATACCTCAACTGAATAATGCTTTCTAAGTTTCCATCAAGAAGAATAGTTAAGATTTCTCTTCCTCTTCCTAAAAGAATGAAAGTTATAGGCAATAAACCCGTAGCAGAAACTGTCAAATGGCTTGTTCAAATGTATTTGATAATAAATCTCCAACTCTCACACAAAGTTTTCTTTTCTCTTATTTCTTCTCTTTTTCTTCAATAAGCCACTCACAAATAACTGCCGTATAACAGAATTTGGCAACACACACGCACATACACACACTCCTTTATTGTCTATGCATTCTCTCTCAATTGTAATTTCTAACTACGTTTTTGCTTTCATTCTCTCTTCTCTTCCGGGCGGAACTAAAATTTCCCTTCATTAACTATTTGTCTAACAATTCCCTTGATGCATCAACCTCTTAAACTTATCAATCCACCTGTTTCTAATGCTGTAAACAGATTTTGTTACTTCAATTGAGAATGAGAAGTCATCGCCTCACATCTTCTGAAAATTCTTCCAGGGCATCAAATTTCCTCTTTTATAAATATTTTTACATATTTATTAAATAATTTTACTTCTTTTCCCTTTTATTAAGGCGATTTTTTTCTCTTCTAAAAGTATCATCTGACTTGTTCTCTTTGGAAGAGCGAGATGGAAGTCTTTGGATGATGATTACGCATCTTCTCTTGTAAAAATTTAATATTTTATCATAGAGAAAGATGATAGAAGAGAGAAATTCGAGCGGAATGGAAACTAATAGAGGCAAGAACGCAAAAGAATTTTTGCTCGAATCATAGAAACTGGAGGAAGAAGAAAAAAACATTCTATTTTTTGCAGTATTGGCGGAATCCGAAAGAAAAGAGAGAATTTTTCAGCCAAAAAAAAAAATATCTGAACAGAAATTTACTGTAACTGCAGAAAAATATATAAAAAAACCGCTAAAAATATACCAAAAAATATCAGAAAACTTATTAGAATCGAGAGAAATAAAAGTGAATAGATTATATCCAAAGATGCGAATCAGGGATGAGAAAAAATAAGCATCCGGGAAGTGAATTGAGGAATATCAACTTTTGCAAGCGAATAGATACTAGAAGAAGCTCAGGATGAGTTAATAAAATAAACCATAAAGGGAAGATAAGAGGAAATATGACGAAAATCATGAAACCAAGAAGTCTAATCATTGTAAGTTTTAACGATTGGTCAATTTGTTCTGCTAACACAGAGTCAATGTTATTCTTTCCCTCTTCCTTTCTCTCTAGCCCAAATAGGATTTATAGTTATTCCTAATCCTGTATTAACGATTTTCAATTTGTTTCCAGTTTCTTTACTACGATTCTGGTGCACCGTCGGGACTTTTACCATGTTTTTTTTTTTCTTATTAATTTCCAATAATTCTTTACTTCTTTCGTATTAAATGTTTTTCTGTTAGAAGTGGAATTAAGCAAACAAGTAAAAGATTGGAAAATAAAAGTAAATACGTTTTTTACAAAGGGAATAAAAGTGGGAAATCTCTTAGGATCGTATGCTTTTGATACTGTTTGGGGAAGACAAATGTAATCAATATATTCCCTGTAAACATACAGTTTCAATCAAATTCTTTGCATTCCTTCCCGACCATCATCTTGCAATTGTTTTTGATATCGTTCGATATTTATTTCTCTCTTTAATATTTATAAATATCCCTAAAAAAATTCGGAAATATCCCTCCTTTACGTCTACAAATTGCGTTAAACTATAACTTCCTAACAATTAGCACCGCGCTTTTGAGTTAGAAAACGAATAAAATCTTTATAAAAAGAAAAAAAATCGAAAAAACAAGACAAATTATAATTAATGAGACACATTAACTACAATTTTTTTCTTATTTTTCTATGCAAACAGCACTAAAATCATTAATTTTGTAATTAAATCACGAAATAAAAAGCTACAAAGTGGAGAAGATGCTATTAAAAATATACATACATATATATTTTTATTTAGTGATAATTATTATATAAAATATTCGAAGATTATAAAGAAAATCGATGAAAAAATGTAAAAAATAAAGAATTTTTCTGCGATAAGTTGAAGTTTCTTTGCCATTGATGTCCTGTTTCTCAGCATGTGACATTTCTTATTTGACAGTCAATCAGACATCTTATCCGCATCATTTTTTTCCTCTGTTAGTTACACGTTAAATTCTTTCTTTCAACCTCATCTCAGGATAAAAGATACACGCAATCAAGAACAGGAGGAGGAACTATATATATTTTTTAATTCTTTCATCAAAGATGGACCCTTTTACACATCCAAAACTCTCAATTTATGAAAAGAAAATGAACTGAAAGGAACTATAACTTAGAATCTCTTCCATTATCTGGAATAAGAAGTGTTAAAATGGAAGCAAGAGAAATACATTAAATATACAAGAGAATTTGAATCGACAATAAAAATTTTAACGTAACGTAGAAAGGAAGAGAATAGCCAGAAAAGTAAATATTTTAACTGTATCGAGAGAAGAATGGTATTATTTTTTTTCCAAGAGGAATGTATCACTTAACTACGTTACACGTATGTAAACCTCCCTCATCTCGACAGGAGTGAAGGGTATATGATGGAGAAATAAGCAGCATACAGACAGACAAACCGACTGTAAGTCGAGATCGGGATGCGCTGTAGTTACCTCTGGTAGGAAGTTTTGAAATAAATGACATTAAAAGTTTTTATAGTCGGAATTTTTAAGTAAAAAAGTGAAAATTATATGAGGAATATTTTATGAATTATGCATGAAAATAAGTTATGTAGAGGAATTTTTGAAGGGGAAGAAGGAGAGGAAGAGGGGAAAAAAATGGAAACAATGTGTAAACATTAGAAAATTATACTGTTAGATAGGAAAATGCCTCTTTGGTACGATGCTAAATCTCAAAGGAGGGGATGATTTAACTCGATAGAGTCTTCTGTATGTATAATTACTTCACAGTCGCATCGGGTGTAATCAAAGAGTAACTATAATTAACAAAGCAAGAATAATTGCCAAGGTGTCCAACTATCAAAACAATTACTCTGTAGCAAGAAATCTCATCAAAACAAATTACAAAATATCGAGCCATTGTTGATTTATATCCGCTTACACGTCTAGATTTTTCGCTTTAAGTGTAATCGATAGTTCTTATTGCTGTTATAAATCATTAGCCAGAATCATCCTAAACAATTTTCTACAAGATTGGGTAAAGGGTGTGGCCATTAGTTTACTAAATTAACTTTCGGTGGTGACTGTTGCATTTAAAACTATTTGCCGAACCTTATCGTGTATCAGATAGCGCCAATATAGTCATTAAGCTGATTAAATGATGTTAAGAAAAGTTGGTAATTTGAATAGGAAGTAATTAGAATCTGTAAGAAAAAAATATGTAAGGAGATTATTTTTAAAAAAAATTACACTTTAATACAGGTAAAGACATTCAGGGATTTCATGGAAACGAAATGAATGAGTCCGATAGAGCCCGCATCTGCCATAATTTTTCTGTTGGAAATCCCGAAAAAATGGAGTTTTACTCACCTCTCTACCCGAATAACTACCCTAATAATACAGAATGTGTGCGTCAAATTACAGGTAATTATCATACATTTATATATATATTTTTACAGTATTTCTCCCTTTACGGATCTTCATCTCCATCCTCCTCCTCAGCATCACTTTACTAGTTTTAACGAAGCTCGAACAGTTACATAGTTATTCCCTTCTAAATAATAAATAATAATAAAAATAGTATTAAGAGTCATAAATTGTTAAATTTCTTTATAAATTTATTATTATTTTTCTTTTTATAAGAGATAGAAAAGTTGTCATTAACTTATAAATTACGTTTAAGTCAAATTATAAATGGTGTTGGGCTAAGGCAATTTCTGGCGTGTGATGTGTGTGAAAAGTCTTTTCAGGTTTACGAATTTTCATGGCAAGGAATCCATCAAGATGATAAATGATACATTCCTTGTTCGGTGATTCCTCCGACTAATGACTATTCCATCAGAGGAAAAAAAGTTGTCCAGATTCGACTCATAGAAATAGTCAAATACAACGGAAGTAGGTCAAAGTGTCGAAACTTTTCTATCATAAGAAGGGACGTCCTCTCGGGTGTAAATCTCCAAAGAACTACAAATGGTTCCCTTTCCCTTAATGGAATTTATTTAACAAAAAAATAAAAAAAATAAATAAATGAACTGGGAATAGAGTCGTTCGCCATGTAATTGTTCTGCAATAAAAGTTCTAATGTTATTTTTCTGTTTCGCCATTCGGATAAAAAGTATCGATCAAATTTCAAACGGTAACTAAACTTTTGCATTAAACTATGATGCTGATGCTTATTTAAGATAGTTTTTAAGTGGAAAATATGAGAAATTCTTGTGTTTCTTGTATACTTTCCTCCTATTCCTTCATTTATTTTAGTGTTGTTCCCAGTTTTATATCCTTTATCCCTTTCCTGTTTACTTCCACACCCTTCGAATTTACACTTACAACTCTTTACTTTTATCCTTTTCGTATCCTAGCTACTAATCCCGTCTCTTTAATTTCCTATAGATTATGTCCACTTCTCTCTCTTTCACTTCTTATCTGCTTACTCCTATCCTGTTTAATCCTTTAGCTTTCATTTTATCCGTTTTATTCCTCTTCCTTTCGCTCTACCTTTCTGATTGCTAACTTATATTCGTTCCTACTCATCATCTGCTAACTCCTCTTCCTTTTACTTTTTAGATGCTTATCCTACTCCTTTTTTAAGATTCATTGTAACTTCGTGGCCCTTTTCTTAAGAGGAAAGGAGCCAAGAAACAGAAAACAAGCGTAGAGATAAGGCAAGACGTAGGCTATAACCAAGGATATTTGTGTTTCAGCTCCCTTTGGTTACTTCGTACAAATCGACTTTCGAGATAACTTCCACTTGGAGGACTCTCCCACCTGCGAGTATGATTCTTTAGAAGTAAGAGATGGACCTTACGGATATTCTAAAGTCATTCGTAAAGTTTGTGGCGACAAGTTTCCTAACTTCATCACCTCTTCAGACCGTTATTTGTGGCTCAAGTTTTCTTCCGACGACAGTATCGAGTATTCGGGATTTAGAGCTGTCTATCAATTCATAAGGATCGAAGGTAAGAACTCTTCTCATCTTTCTTCCACCCTTTCCTCGTACAATTATCGATTTCCATTGCGGAAATAACGAAAATCGGCTGCGTGTATGTGTGTCCTGCACCACAACAAATCCATAACTTTACTAGGTTTCGCTTTGATATTGAAGATAATTAAGAGGGCCTCCCTCGAAGAAAAAAACAAACTTATTTTTAAAGTTATTTAGTGGAGTAGAAGCCAGACGGATTGGCCCATACCCCTGACGCTTTTCCGAAAGGCATAATTAAAACAATGCTATCTATCGGCGATCGATCGTCACCCCTGGCAGAAACAACGGTAATTATAGGCGGAAAACTAGAAATTGGAAGGAACCGTCATTGATTTTCGGCAGCGAATTATTGGTGGCTGAGAAGTTAATGACCGACGGTGCCGCTGCCAAATAATCTGATTGGTGACGTCATTCGTACTCACCCCTTTTTATCCGGATCCGAGTCGCGCGCGTTCTTAATTAAATTAATGGTCCGATGCTAATTTTCAGAGTGGACCCTTCACTCGGGGTGCGAACAACACAGCATCGATGGAAAGAAACCATTAGAGGATGGGAATATTTTCCCTTAAATATTCTGATTATTTTAAAGCAAAATCAGATAGAGAGGAGGTAAGAGAAGAAGAAGAAGAGGAATATAAAAGAAGGTCAAAGATAAACCGGCGGGAAGAGGAAAAAATTAAGGAAGTCGGGATGCAGATGAGGAGGAAGTGTAATCACACGGTGTAGCAATTTCCACGGAGACTGATCAGATTTGATCAAAAAGTTTACAGCCACCAAAGCTTATTTAATGAAGAGAGAGATTGCGTTTTTAAAATCCTGCCTAAACAAATTGGGTTTTCATTGCACCGTCAGTCAGGTGGGACCTTATCTTCTTACAAGCTTGCTTCACTGAAACTTATAGCATCTTACATTTCGTTCGGGGGGGGAAAGGTTTTTCCTTTCTTATCTCCTCCAGAGGAAATGAAGTTTGAAAATTCTTCAATCGTTAACTTACGGAGGGATTATTAAACACATATTTATAAGATCTAATTTTAAACTCATCCCTCTCTCCGCAAATTTATAACGCTTAAAATTCTCTCGGCTTCGGGGTTATATATCCGGGAGGATCTTGCTGCAGAATTTAATTATAATATTCAGAAAAAAATAAATAAATAAACGGCAATATGGTTTATTTTAAAAATAAATGTAATTTATTGGGGTTTAAATAACTAAATTTTGATGCATTTTCCATTAGATATTAAAGTAAAAGTGGGAGGTTTACATCCATTTTGATCAATTCTTAACACGATAAATTTGTTGAGGGGTAGACTTTGATGTGATTAAAGGACAGCGAATCGGCATTCCAAAGTGTGTTAGACGAGCAAGAAAGCTGTTTTATATGATTAATTTCCAAGAGACGAATACTAATTCCTAGTCGACATCAAACTTTCCCTATATTAAAAGAAGTTTTTGTCATTAATTCCAATATTTTCCTCTTCAATTTTTGAAATTTCCGATTTTATCCCAATTAGCGGACGAGAAAAGAGACTTTTATTTAATAAAGAATCTTCTCTGTCACTTTAATGGACCGAAACCTCACAGTAATAAACTATAAATATCCAAAAGAAGTGCTAAAGTTGTCTTGTGATGAAGTTTCTATCAAATTATCTTCGTATATCAATTAGTATTTCGGCCTACCAATCCTACCATGTTTCTGTAAAATCTCCCCCAAAAAAATACCGGAAAGAAAGAAAAAAATATATAAATATATATATATATATATATAGAAAAATTTTGTTCTCTCTTTATAAGAATGACGTGTCAAAAATATATATTAAAATATTCTATAAATTCGAAGACCATGCCAGATTTTACTGGATTATTCTCGGTCGGTAACATTGCAGTTGTCAGGAAACTTCTTCTAATTCCCGATTTATGATAGTTTGTGCTGGGAATTTTTTATGAAATGAGAAAATTTCAAAGGAAAATTGTCCTCATTTCACATATATAAAGGGCAAAAGTAACTGGATGAAGGAAATTGCATCCGAAAAAAAAAAATTCGACTAGTAAAATTATGCAGGGATCAGCTCAAATTTGATGGATTTTTTCCCCGTTTTCGATGTATAATTGTGTTTTTTTTACTCATTTAAAACATTAAATAATTATATTTTATACAATATAAATATATTTTCTACATTTAATACTTTATATTTTGCTAAATGTGATGCTTCATCTTGAGAGCATCTTGGATTTATCTTTAAGTTTATCGCAGAAAGAATCGAATAATTAATTAAATTTTATAGAAAATAATTTAAAATTTTTTAAATTCTACTCTTCCATCGATTATTTTTAAGTTTTAACCATAAAAAAATGGGGACATTTTCACTTATTAAACTGATAGCCACGAAAGTAGAAGGAAAGAGAGTCAATTAAAAGCTTGGAAAGAGAGTTGAAATATTCTTTTAAGTAAATAAACTTTTATTTTAGATTGTTAAGAAGTTTTCAGACTGTTAAAATCTTCAAAGTGCAATTTCTCACAGTTAAAATTACTCGGATCAAGATGCGGCAAAGATCTCGAGGGTGATAAATCACAATTAACCTCAGGCTGGCCTTTATGCCGAAAGAGAGAAAAGGATACAACATCGAACATCGGGACAAATGACGTAGTGTTATTGTTTCTGAGAGTGCAGTGTCGAAACGTCATAAAATATCACCAAAGCACTGTTTCACAGCTCCACGCTCTTCGTGCCACTACTTAGTCAATTTATGTCTTGGCATTCGTTATAATACTTGACCCGTGTTAAAAAAAAACACTTATAGAATCAGATAAAGCAGTAAAAAAGGGGGAGATTTCCCCACTTTTTACAGAATTTTATCTTTAATTAAAGTTAAAAGTTACCTTTTAAGAAACTTCTTTCAATTACTTTACTTATGCAAATGAAGTTCTAAACCGATTCTAAAGATTTCCTTTTCTTGTATCCTTGAATAGGTTTCGAACGACCTCCTTCAGAAGGTAAGAATTAAATTTACACACCTTTATTTTTTTTAAAAAAATTAATATTTTAAGTTGAAAAAAATCGTTAAAATCTTAACATCGAACAAGGAAAGTTTATCAAAGAAAAGGACGAACTAAAAAAGGATTTCTTTCTGGTCGACAGAATGTATTTTCCATCGAGAAGGGCTGAATGGTATTTTAAGTAACAACGACATTCAAGAAGCCACCTACAACTATTCCCTGATTTGGAAAGTACCGCTTGATTGCACGTGGATAATACGAGTCCCTACGGGATGGAAGGTAAAGTGTGGATGTAACAATATATTTTCCTTCGATTTTTATACAAAAATTCGATCAAAATATTAGCCCTTCCCCTCTTTTTTCCTGTTTTTTTTTTCTTCTTCTTATTCCAGATGTATTTATCCTTCAAGAAGTACAGCCTGGAAGAACCGAACAATTGCAATGTTAATTATATTGAAGTATACGGGGAGACTTTAAACGAAGAGAAAAAGTTGGCAAGATTCTGTGGTACGGGTACCGAAGCTCAAAGATCAGATAAATCCATTCTTCACGTTAGATATTATGCGGAGCATACGGCATTACAAGGGATATTTAGCATCTTGTTTACGGCCTTCAGAGAAGCAGGTGAGAATTTCAATTTAATTTGCATAACAACACTCTTCAAATCTGACAGATAGAAAATGCAGAAGTAAAACTAACGATTATGCTAAATTTATTCTGTTCACTTACCTTCAAACGATAGTTTCTATATAATTTTTTCCTGGAAGATATTGTAAAGATGCGGATGAAGCCGTACTCTTTCGACACATAATCAACTAAAGATACGTAAAAATCCTCGAATTTTTCTTCTTTTACAAGTTTATAAATATCCATTTAATCCCTATAAATTGCCGAAAGGGATTAAAATTAAGAGATTTTTTTTTCTCTCTAACGAAGGATGAGGAGCAAAACAGATTGCGAAGTGATGAGAATTAAATTTTCCATAAATAGTTGTTAAAACGAATGCACATTTTACTATATTTAATGACGTAATATTTGTCATTACCTTAATGTAATTTCTAGTGCATTTGCACGCAAACAATTTCGTACACGGTAACTTGTAGATAGTTGATCAGAATAACATTACAAGATAGGTTGGAGAGGAGCAATCATCGATCTTCCAGCCTTACAGGATGTAGACGTTTTAGTTTCATGTGCACTGTCTTAAGTTTCTGCAAAAATAAAAAGGAAAAAAAACATCCTGTTTTTTTAATGTTTGATGGCATAAGAGAACATGGAAGAAACTTTTACATTTCCTAGCAAAGTTAGAAATTGCTATTCAGCCCACGCATTCGATCACATAAGAATGCTTTGGCAAGTCAGATTTCATGTTAAGACCTTATTCAAATTAAAAATATATATATAAAATAAAATAATTCTAGATTAATTAGTCTTTAATTAACGTTAAAGATGCGAGAGAAAGTTCTTTTTAATCGGATAATCTCGATAAAAATTTTCTACGTGAAGATATTCCAATGTTCCCAATTAAGAAACCAAGTATACCACAAAAGATAATTGAAAAATTATATTATAATTAATTCATTTGATAAAGCGGATACAAAATCAAATTTAATTGGCCGAATGACAGTTTTGTCAACTGCGATGTCACCGACACCTGCTCATTCATTAATTTACTATTTAAGTAATTGTAATTTCTTCGACGGTTTGGGTGTACGAGAGGTCTTACAGGAAACCTTTTTTTTATTTTTTATTATTATTATCTTTACAAGAAAAGAGGAAAAAAGGAAGAGAACAAAGCGGGGTTGTAACACGAAAGACTGGTAAACAATTCCCATTTTAAGACAGAAACATTTCTGGAAACGACACGACACAGCTTATCTTTTACAACAGAACAGAGAACACACCAAAGCACTTCCAAAACATCAGTCATTCTCAGTATACAGTCCAGATACCAGAATTCGGTTTCAAGCGTTAACTTCTCCATTCCGTTGTACCCTTATGACCAGTCATATCCGATAAACCCGATGCGACTCTTAACAAAAGAATCCATTTTCTTTCCAAAGAGTGCATTTCATCTAAAATATGTTCGTATTTCTACCCGCCTTCTGATTTATAAAAGACAGTTTTATTATGTAAAAGAAACACAAAATCTACAGGATGTAGTACAAAGCCGTTTCACACGGTACAAGGAATTTTAATACTGAAAGAAATGGATTTCTCTCTCCTTCTTCCTCGCTCTTTCCTTTAAAAATCTCGCTTCTAGATTCTAATTAACCTCTATAGAACGGACAAAAGCTACAAGATAGAGTACAAAACAGTTTCACACGGTACAAAGAATTTTAATGCCGAAAGAAACAAGATTTCTCTCTCCCTCCTTTCACAATTTCGCACCTAGACTTTAATTAACCTGTATAAAACGGACATTTTAAAATTTTAAATTAAATTTTTTTATTGTTTATTCTATAGAGGAATGCGACAGCGACGTAGAGTTCAACTGCGCTGATGGCACTTGTATAACAAAGAATCTGAAGTGCGATGGAAACTATAATTGTAAATACAGATACGATGAGGATCCGTCCTTGTGTTCTCCAGGTAAATTTACACATTTATTACATTTACCAAGGTCGGTAATCAGTAAAATAAGGTATTTAGTAAGCCGGATGTACTTCTAGAATTTAATTTTATATAAATATTCTCCAACGTTTTACAATATATTTTTGTACAAAGCTATAGGGGTTGACATCCAATTAAGTATATAAAAAGTCGGCAGTTAATGGGTGAAAGCTTGTAAGATGCTCCAAGCATTTAAATTTGTAGTAATTTCCAGACAGAGTAGAGGTAAATCAACAGAGTTTATATGCAAATTTGCCAGGACTCATAAACCGATATCTCTTTTTTTTATTGTTATATTAGCGCTCCCCCATTTAGTCAACTTTGAAAATTGTTTTATGCTCTCTCTTTTTTTCTGACCCCCCTTTGCCTGGATAATAATTGCAAATATCGACTGGGTGTATTCAATAGAAGAAGCTTCGATGCCCGAAGCGTCGACATTATCTATTATGAGGTGGCCAAATTTAGAGCAAAGAGGGTGACAGTAGATACCGGTAACACATAGGAATCTGTAGCATGGCCCATTACATTGGTAAATCGCACATTTCTAGGAAAAGGGAGTGAAGTTCTGTAAAGAGCCCGAAGACACGACATACTGAAGTGTTCTATTTACTCTAGAAAAGACCTTGTACGCGACGGAATGTAATTTAGTATCAAAGGAAACTCCTTTTTCTTTTGTTGGAGTGTTGACAACCACTTGAACGATGCACTAACTTGTCAGGAGTTCTCGCTTAATAGCCACGAAAATCGAAATAGAACTTTGAAATTTGTCAGATAAGGAAAAAAAAAGAAAAGAAAGAAAAAAAAATTCCGTTAATGAAGTGTTCTAACCGGTTATTGTAAATTACAACGGACAAAAAATTTGAAATTTGAAAAAAAGTAGTGCGACACCAGCTCCATTTTTTTTTAACGTGCAACAGATGTTTATGATCTAAATTTTCCACGGCTAATTTTATTTTTAAATTCGAAATTTAAATTATAATAACGTCTCTTTTTTTTTTTAACGTAATGTACTCCATTTTTATACGAAATAAATAAAATAGATGTTTTTATACGGTAAAATCCGTGTAAACCAGATGGAGCGGTATCAAATTTTTTTTTCTGGTTTGGAAGGCGATGGCGCGTAATCCTTTGGGCAAAATGGGCAATTGCCTGGGCCCCCAACAACCGGAGGCCTCATACCAATATTTTATAAGAAAATATTTCTCAAAAAAATTCCTCGAAGAAAAATGTATGAAGTACAGTACGTGAAGTCCCGAATTCAAATTTGCTTGGTCACCATGAAGCTATAACGTGCCATTGTTTGCAGGTTTCCGTTTTGAACAAGTTATTAAACATAGAACCTGAATAAAACGGAGAGATTTTTCTGTTTTAAACAGGTTACTAAGAATTTTCCATTCTGTTCAGGTTCCGCCTCTGACAGGTTTAACCGTATTTAGATTATTTTCTCGTAGCCACGCTTCAGGTTTTTATTCCATGAAGGATCCTCGTTGGATTTCTCAAGACTTTCCCTCTCCAACCGAAAATATTATTATTAAAGGAAAGAACTGTAAGGATTGCGAGGAGGATGATTATAATTGTAAGCGGTTTTAATCCAATTATTAAAGTTTCTCACACAAAAGAGGGAAGAGAATCTGTCACTTATCGAACCGGGTAAAGAAAACGTCGGGAATCTTTCGCGCTATCAGATTAAATAATGGAGGATTTTAAAGAAAATTTATCAGAATCCGAGTCGAAGCGGAAGATTTCCTTCCATTCGAAATAAGTCAAGCTATCAGAATCTTACAGGACAGCAAGTTGCGGAAGAGAAGTGCATCCAATGCGATTTTGATGAAAGATCCAGTGCGTCGTTATAAACCCATTTAAAATAGAAAAATACGGGCCGGGGGGGTAGAGAATAAGAAATGGGGAAAGTCGAAAATGTAAAGCAGCGTATTCCATCTCCGAGATTTTGAACCACTTATAGATCCGCTTTGACAAAGCTGATGACGTTGACAACTTTGCGCTGACTGGAGTTAGATTTAGTTCAGATACACAAATTCCTATCGGAGGATGGGAATGGGGGGGGGAATTTTTATTTATAACAAACATTAGCTTCCTTCTGCACGCTCTACTTATGAACTGTTATCGGAGCCAAAATATTTTTGTTATTCTCTCTCTCTCTCTTGTAGCCAATTTTTCCGTTACAACGTATTACATACACATTTTTACATGATCCTTTCTTTCACTCGAGTTACCATTCTGTATAGGAGACAAGAGAATTCTTTGCAAATTTATCGGCAATTTACAGTGTTTTTTCGGTCGGGAATGCTTTAAATTTTTTCCTTAAGTGATTGGAGTAATGCGCCATTTTCTAATTAATTAAATTTGATTTGTTTTTTTTTTTCAATGGGAATGTTTAAAGCCAATGTCTCTACTTTGCCTCTTTGTTCTGACATGGTACATTGGTTACCGGATGTTTTGCGGTTTGTCTTTGGCTTAGCATCAGAAAAAATAAGAGAAAAATTCGATTCGCCTTTAGAAAACGCAATTTTACTTTATTTTTTTTACATTAATTTCGCCTTTTCTAGGCGTTCAACGGGTGGAAAAATTGCTTAGATATATCACTAGAAGTGTGTCGTTTTTAAAGAAATTTAGATTTTAGAATAAAATTTAAGTAAAAATGGCTTTAAAGAATTTATTTCGATGTTTTCTTTTGTACAGCTACTTCGAAATCTAGCATAATGTTGCTCACATCGGACCACATGATCATAATTCTGATAGTCTTCTGCGCTCTTGTATTTGCCATGTGCACGTCCATCGTGGTCACTTGCTACGCTCGAGTCAAGAGTAGAAGACAAAGAAGGAGAGAATATAAAATCAGACGTTCCAAAGACGTTTCTTTTGACATGGAAATCGACCATAGTACTGAAGCGGCTTTAGCGGCTCAAGCGGCGGAAATCAGCGCCGCTCGAAGAAAAATCGCATTGGATACAGAAGAAGAAACAAATGGATGTTACGTACCGGAAGTGGACTTGAGTGTGTTCCGGTGTAATCCAAACGGTCATCCGATATCTAAAGGAGAAGACGAGAGGACCAAACACGTGACTATTAACACCATTAGCGATTCTAATCACCATCACCATTATTTCTACTGTCAGAAGCACGGGGGCGACACGGTCAGTTGCAGTAGTCTGTCTCCCCCTCTACCGCCCCCTCCTCCGCCCCCTCAACTGAGGGGAAGAGGTTTAGATCCGGAAAGAGGTTGCGACGACGAACAGTGTCCTCACAAACGCGCGAGATCGAACACCTTCAGGACTTATCTCGCTGCTCCTTCGGGTGCCGAAGAGGAAGGTGAAGATAACCAAGAATCCTTCAGGGCCGAAGCGGTGGTCGAAACCGATCAAGGACTCTGCAACTTCGAACCGCCTACCTCGGCACCCGACGTCATAGTTCATAGTTAAAAATAAGGTTAATTCTTTCCCTCATTTTTTGGCAGAGTCCACAACGAACAGTTCAAGCATTTCTACTGTCGAGATGTTTGCTTTCTTTTTCTACCATGGAGACAACAAAACAAAATGTTTTTTTACTGTGTCCTCGTCCATCGTTTAGGAATATGTGATTAGTGAAGAGGATCGTTCGTCAATAGGCCTTCACATATCAGAAGGTTTTTTTCGGGTGTGAAGTCACGTGTTTATATCCAAAGGACTGTGTTCGGTAATCCATAGTAATCTTTTTAAAGATAATCAATAACGTAGAAGCGGGGAAGCGGAGAAGTCATAGATTGTAATATACGGGAAATTTTCATTTTATTATTGAATTTCAAGGAAAAAATATTTCATTTAACATGGATGACCGAACACGCGTGTAGAAAAACCCCCAAATCGTTCTCGGGATATTCGATAAGAATTTATAGAAAAGAGCGATAATAAATTGAGCCTTTGTGCCTTTTATATGCACGAGGATATAAACTGTATGTCTGTCCAGTAGAAAAAAAAAGTTTGGAAATTTTTGGAAATAAAATGTATTGTTTGAAGAAAGTACTTTTCGTCTCTCTCAATCTGATGAATTTACAACACGATTTAATACAAATTTCTTAAACTTCTCACCAATTTGGGGATATTTTCGTGAACTCTTTTTCCCTAAATGCGGCCGAAATTTTATCAGAACTCACTTCCGCGCAGAATTTGGCAGCTATACAACTCCTAACCACTAAATAAATTGGCAGCGATGCAAAAAAAAAGATGAGCAAGAACTGGGGAGAGGAGGAGGAGGAGGAGGAATAATTAGAGAAAAATGATTGTCGCTTTAACAAGTATTATCAGATGACACAACACCAGGGTCTATCAGCATAATAAACAAAGTTGGAATTCTCCGTTACGTTCTTTAAAATAAATATTTTTTGAAATAAGCCAAGCTTTCAATCTCTTTCTTGATAGCTGAAGAGTTTTTCCGAGTCTAAGTTGATTTAAACGGATCAAGGAACAGAAATCTGTTCCAACACAGTTCAGCAAGTCAGTGGGAAAACAGGTATTGACAGTCTGTCCAAACATCTCTACATCAGGTCAAAAGATCGATTGTCGTCGTTAACAAACAAACTAACGACAAATGCCCCTTCCAGAGGCGGTGTTACCTCGCAATTTCGAACACCCCCTCCCAATTTTTGAGAGGAGAAGTTTAGAGGAATTACGGTTTGAAAACGTATCTTTAGATAAAGTTTGCCAGGAAGAAACTGTGAAGGAAATTAATTAAAAAAGTAAACGACAATGAATAATGTCAACACAATTTAATTGTCTCTCGGACCTTTTGACAATAATTAAACTATAATATATAAAAATTCATTTAAGCTTTTAAGCTGTTTCTTGCATACGGCGATATTCGTGTACACTTCCTTTTTCTACAAAATGGCGAATTGTGGTCAACTTTTGTGTACAACGATCGACATTTTCTCCCGGTTTACCGTAGCCCCCGCCACCAGGAGTTTCTAAATGGAATATGTCCTGAAACGATGCCAAATAAACAATAAAAATACATATATATAGTATACTAAAAATTATTTTTTTTCTTAAATAAAATTATTCAAAAATATAAATATTCATCAAATGAATATTTTTAGTAATATTTTCGATATTTTAATTATTTTAAATTTAAAAAAAAAACTTAATAATTTATCGATTTATTAGTTGATCTTTTGGAGCATCAGATGGCGCCACGTATCACGAAATGATACTTAAAAAAACTGATAATAAATGATACTTACACCGGCTTTAACGACTACAGACGTCTTGCTTCCAAGGTTGATAACTCGGCCATTTTTTGTTATCAAAAGATTCAAACCTCTTTTGCCATTCTCTCCACCTGATAAAAATTTCATCAATTAAATTATCTTCAATTGTAATTTACTGGATTGCCCGCATTATTCCACCAAAGTTACGTTGTAAGGAAGCGTCACGGACGATCTCGCTTAATAAACCAGAAAAAAACAGAAAATAATAAAAGAATGGAACGTCGTTAAAGGCTAGCAAAGCAGAAAAAAAGAGTAAAGAGAGAGAGAGAATAACATTAAAACAAACTGTTCGGCTCACACACACACAGCCAGCATAATAATGACTGAAGGAATAAACGTTAGACAATAACAGATCCTACAATTTTCTAGAGAATTGAAGTGAACGTAGGGGATAGAAAAAGAGTAAACCGGATAATATTTGTCACGGGGCAATGACGTAGCTGAAATATGTCCGGTTATTAGTGTCATCCAACAGACTACTACACCAGTCGGTAATTAGTGGAGAATGAGTGATGCGGCTGAGAGGGATGGCATATTCAAATTCCTGTAATATTCCATCGTGTCATTCTCTTCTAATAGATGAGATCGGAGGAAAATAACTTTGTTGGATATTCGCCGTTTCCAATGAAGATATTCGATTTTGTGTGCGTGTTAATGTTAGCAACTCACGTTACCTTTTACTTTATAAACTGGAAGGCAAATGCCATTTGCAACTGAAAAGAGGCGGGCCAACAAAAATATAAAACATAATTTTGTTGACCATAAAGGATATTTTCTATTTTTTTATTTCTTCTGTATTAAAGAAATTATTCTGTAGGATATTAACAGCAAATGTATTGATGGAAGAGAAGATAAAGGGATGCATTGATTCCCATCAATGTTATATATCTTGTGCTACGGAATCAGGCTAATTCCGTGTTATATAAGCCGTCAAAAATCGATTTTCGTGTATAAATGTTAAATAACGTTTTAATCCGACATGCGAAACTCGTAAATTATGTCACAACAAGTCGATCTTGTTGTAATTTATTGGCCAGTTGTATCTTCACCGTCGTCTTCGTTTATCAAAAGTTGCTGCTATGAGGGCAACGTGTTTAGAAATTCGAATAAATTTATTCAAATTATTATTTATTTTTAAATGGATAAAATTTCATAAATTATTCATCATCCAGATGCAAGATGGATTAAAATTATAGAAAAATAAAAGACTGCATCTTGATTAATAATGTCTTTCAACATTAAAAGTTTTATTTTAATATTTTTCTTCTTTCAATTCACTCTTTTAGTGAAGTCATCATCAAAAAACTAATCTCTTTCCACTTAAACTATATTATCCCCATTTATCTTCATACATCCAAATAAATCATGATTAAAAAAAGTAATTATTATTTCAAAATAATTTGTTTTAAAATTTTATAATAATATAAGAAATAAAAACATTTATTTAAAAATATAATCTTTATATGTGTTACTGAGAACATTATATAAATTTGAGTTTATCGAAGTGTTTTTTTAGTATGAAACCTATAATGAGTTAAGACAAGCAATTGAAGATATAAATGTGACAAATTTCTGTGTGTATCCTTGTCTATTTGGACCTTTTTTATTAATAGGAGTTATTATATTGGTTTAGTTTCTGATTAGCAAATAGATCTTACTCAAAAGTCAAAACAAAATATCTTTATTTTCACCTGAAATCATTTGTTTTGAATTTTGACAAAAATTTCTCTATTTGCTAATCAGAAACTACACCAGTAAAGTAAGTCCTATTAATAAACAAGATCCAAGTAGACAAGGATAAACATAGAAATTTAAAAAAGTAAGGACATAGAGGTAAAAAGAATAATATATAACATCTCTGGTGAACACTTCTGTATCACTTACTGAAATGATATATATCCCAAAGATTTATTCTATGTGCATAAATTATGATCTATTACAATAAAATATATAAAAAATGAACCATATAATTAAAATTTCTCAGGAAATCTAACAAAGTACATATGACTCTAAATAGAACTCTTTTTCCCTAAATGCGGCCGAAATTTTATCAGAACTCACTTCCGCGCAGAATTTGGCAGCTATACAACTCCTAACCACTAAATAAATTGGCAGCGATGCAAAAAAAAGATGAGCAAGAACTGGGGAGAGGAGGAGGAGGAGGAGGAATAATTAGAGAAAAATGATTGTCGCTTTAACAAGTATTATCAGATGACACAACACCAGGGTCTATCAGCATAATAAACAAAGTTGGAATTCTCCGTTACGTTCTTTAAAATAAATATTTTTTGAAATAAGCCAAGCTTTCAATCTCTTTCTTGATAGCTGAAGAGTTTTTCCGAGTCTAAGTTGATTTAAACGGATCAAGGAACAGAAATCTGTTCCAACACAGTTCAGCAAGTCAGTGGGAAAACAGGTATTGACAGTCTGTCCAAACATCTCTACATCAGGTCAAAAGATCGATTGTCGTCGTTAACAAACAAACTAACGACAAATGCCCCTTCCAGAGGCGGTGTTACCTCGCAATTTCGAACACCCCCTCCCAATTTTTGAGAGGAGAAGTTTAGAGGAATTACGGTTTGAAAACGTATCTTTAGATAAAGTTTGCCAGGAAGAAACTGTGAAGGAAATTAATTAAAAAAGTAAACGACAATGAATAATGTCAACACAATTTAATTGTCTCTCGGACCTTTTGACAATAATTAAACTATAATATATAAAAATTCATTTAAGCTTTTAAGCTGTTTCTTGCATACGGCGATATTCGTGTACACTTCCTTTTTCTACAAAATGGCGAATTGTGGTCAACTTTTGTGTACAACGATCGACATTTTCTCCCGGTTTACCGTAGCCCCCGCCACCAGGAGTTTCTAAATGGAATATGTCCTGAAACGATGCCAAATAAACAATAAAAATACATATATATAGTATACTAAAAATTATTTTTTTTCTTAAATAAAATTATTCAAAAATATAAATATTCATCAAATGAATATTTTTAGTAATATTTTCGATATTTTAATTATTTTAAATTTAAAAAAAAAACTTAATAATTTATCGATTTATTAGTTGATCTTTTGGAGCATCAGATGGCGCCACGTATCACGAAATGATACTTAAAAAAACTGATAATAAATGATACTTACACCGGCTTTAACGACTACAGACGTCTTGCTTCCAAGGTTGATAACTCGGCCATTTTTTGTTATCAAAAGATTCAAACCTCTTTTGCCATTCTCTCCACCTGATAAAAATTTCATCAATTAAATTATCTTCAATTGTAATTTACTGGATTGCCCGCATTATTCCACCAAAGTTACGTTGTAAGGAAGCGTCACGGACGATCTCGCTTAATAAACCAGAAAAAAAACAGAAAATAATAAAAGAATGGAACGTCGTTAAAGGCTAGCAAAGCAGAAAAAAAGAGTAAAGAGAGAGAGAGAATAACATTAAAACAAACTGTTCGGCTCACACACACACAGCCAGCATAATAATGACTGAAGGAATAAACGTTAGACAATAACAGATCCTACAATTTTCTAGAGAATTGAAGTGAACGTAGGGGATAGAAAAAGAGTAAACCGGATAATATTTGTCACGGGGCAATGACGTAGCTGAAATATGTCCGGTTATTAGTGTCATCCAACAGACTACTACACCAGTCGGTAATTAGTGGAGAATGAGTGATGCGGCTGAGAGGGATGGCATATTCAAATTCCTGTAATATTCCATCGTGTCATTCTCTTCTAATAGATGAGATCGGAGGAAAATAACTTTGTTGGATATTCGCCGTTTCCAATGAAGATATTCGATTTTGTGTGCGTGTTAATGTTAGCAACTCACGTTACCTTTTACTTTATAAACTGGAAGGCAAATGCCATTTGCAACTGAAAAGAGGCGGGCCAACAAAAATATAAAACATAATTTTGTTGACCATAAAGGATATTTTCTATTTTTTTATTTCTTCTGTATTAAAGAAATTATTCTGTAGGATATTAACAGCAAATGTATTGATGGAAGAGAAGATAAAGGGATGCATTGATTCCCATCAATGTTATATATCTTGTGCTACGGAATCAGGCTAATTCCGTGTTATATAAGCCGTCAAAAATCGATTTTCGTGTATAAATGTTAAATAACGTTTTAATCCGACATGCGAAACTCGTAAATTATGTCACAACAAGTCGATCTTGTTGTAATTTATTGGCCAGTTGTATCTTCACCGTCGTCTTCGTTTATCAAAAGTTGCTGCTATGAGGGCAACGTGTTTAGAAATTCGAATAAATTTATTCAAATTATTATTTATTTTTAAATGGATAAAATTTCATAAATTATTCATCATCCAGATGCAAGATGGATTAAAATTATAGAAAAATAAAAGACTGCATCTTGATTAATAATGTCTTTCAACATTAAAAGTTTTATTTTAATATTTTTCTTCTTTCAATTCACTCTTTTAGTGAAGTCATCATCAAAAAACTAATCTCTTTCCACTTAAACTATATTATCCCCATTTATCTTCATACATCCAAATAAATCATGATTAAAAAAAGTAATTATTATTTCAAAATAATTTGTTTTAAAATTTTATAATAATATAAGAAATAAAAACATTTATTTAAAAATATAATCTTTATATGTGTTACTGAGAACATTATATAAATTTGAGTTTATCGAAGTGTTTTTTTAGTATGAAACCTATAATGAGTTAAGACAAGCAATTGAAGATATAAATGTGACAAATTTCTGTGTGTATCCTTGTCTATTTGGACCTTTTTTATTAATAGGAGTTATTATATTGGTTTAGTTTCTGATTAGCAAATAGATCTTACTCAAAAGTCAAAACAAAATATCTTTATTTTCACCTGAAATCATTTGTTTTGAATTTTGACAAAAATTTCTCTATTTGCTAATCAGAAACTACACCAGTAAAGTAAGTCCTATTAATAAACAAGATCCAAGTAGACAAGGATAAACATAGAAATTTAAAAAAGTAAGGACATAGAGGTAAAAAGAATAATATATAACATCTCTGGTGAACACTTCTGTATCACTTACTGAAATGATATATATCCCAAAGATTTATTCTATGTGCATAAATTATGATCTATTACAATAAAATATATAAAAAATGAACCATATAATTAAAATTTCTCAGGAAATCTAACAAAGTACATATGACTCTAAATATATAAATATATTTAAAAGTACATATGACTATATGTACATATGACAAAGTACATATGACTCTAAATATATAAATATATTTAGAGTCATATGTACTTTGGTGACTTGAATTGTACAATATATTGTTAGATTTCCTGAGAAATTTTAATTATATGGTTCATTTGTTATATATTTTATTGTAATAGATCATAATTTATGACTCTAAATATATAAATATATTTAGAGTCATATGTTTGTATCAATAATATTTATCATATGATTAAAATAAATCTAAGTTCATTAATTCCAAAATGGAAAAAAAATTGTTTTATGAATTTAAATATTACAATAGATATTACCTTCCATTCCATAAGGTGCAAAAACTCTTCTTTCTGTTAATACTGAAAGAACCAACTCCTTTCGAAATAATAATTCTCGCACGATGCCATCGCCGCCACAAAATTCTCCTTTACCTCCGGTGTCTGGATTTAAATGAAAGCAACGAACTATCACAGGATATCTATAAAAGTATAATTTATATTAATTTTATTTTATCAGCAACAATAAATATTAATGTATTTTTAGAATTACAGCACTTCTTATGTTTGAAATTAAATATGTGCTTAATGGAAGATAATATTATCAGCTCTAATAATAAAATTAATAATTACTTGATTCCAAAGTTTATAATAGATTTTTTCCTTGCTTAAATCTGATAATGTAATTTCATACAAAGTCAAATAAAGCATGTTCTTTTGATTTATAAATTATTTAAATATGCTCTTATCTTGTTTAATTAAATTATTTAATCATTGAAACTAGAACAATTTAAAATAATAAAACAGATATTGCTTTAAATAAAACTAAAATATCAATATAACTTTAATCAAATACTTTCATTGTGTATAAAATTGCTTTTCAGAAATACATTACTATTTTCTTACAAGTAAAATCAATATTCAAATTTGTGGAACTTCCAATATTAAAAGTTTTCTCAGACAGTAATTGCTTCTTGAGGTCAAGCTAAAAATTACAAAAGGTATATAAAACTATTGAATGTCAGACTTTTTTTGAGTATGTTACTATAATAACGGAATAAATGGTAGAATTTTAATCTAAAATATGGACCGAATACAAGTTTAAATTGCCAATGATGGAATAATTCCCAATATAAACAATTTTTTGGCTCCTTGAAGAATGTTTTGATGTTCTGAAATTCAGTATAGAACCATTATTTCTTACTGCTGAAGATATAAAAATTGATTAAAGTCAAAAAATCATTTTTCTTTTTTTAAATTTTAACTATCATTAATAATTAATTAATGTTTTGAATAAAAGTTTATTTTAAATATTTATTTTCAAGATTAAAAAATACATAAAAAGAAAGTAAATNCTCGCTGCTCCTTCGGGTGCCGAAGAGGAAGGTGAAGATAACCAAGAATCCTTCAGGGCCGAAGCGGTGGTCGAAACCGATCAAGGACTCTGCAACTTCGAACCGCCTACCTCGGCACCCGACGTCATAGTTCATAGTTAAAAATAAGGTTAATTCTTTCCCTCATTTTTTGGCAGAGTCCACAACGAACAGTTCAAGCATTTCTACTGTCGAGATGTTTGCTTTCTTTTTCTACCATGGAGACAACAAAACAAAATGTTTTTTTACTGTGTCCTCGTCCATCGTTTAGGAATATGTGATTAGTGAAGAGGATCGTTCGTCAATAGGCCTTCACATATCAGAAGGTTTTTTTCGGGTGTGAAGTCACGTGTTTATATCCAAAGGACTGTGTTCGGTAATCCATAGTAATCTTTTTAAAGATAATCAATAACGTAGAAGCGGGGAAGCGGAGAAGTCATAGATTGTAATATACGGGAAATTTTCATTTTATTATTGAATTTCAAGGAAAAAATATTTCATTTAACATGGATGACCGAACACGCGTGTAGAAAAACCCCCAAATCGTTCTCGGGATATTCGATAAGAATTTATAGAAAAGAGCGATAATAAATTGAGCCTTTGTGCCTTTTATATGCACGAGGATATAAACTGTATGTCTGTCCAGTAGAAAAAAAAAGTTTGGAAATTTTTGGAAATAAAATGTATTGTTTGAAGAAAGTACTTTTCGTCTCTCTCAATCTGATGAATTTACAACACGATTTAATACAAATTTCTTAAACTTCTCACCAATTTGGGGATATTTTCGTGAACTCTTTTTCCCTAAATGCGGCCGAAATTTTATCAGAACTCACTTCCGCGCAGAATTTGGCAGCTATACAACTCCTAACCACTAAATAAATTGGCAGCGATGCAAAAAAAAGATGAGCAAGAACTGGGGAGAGGAGGAGGAGGAGGAGGAATAATTAGAGAAAAATGATTGTCGCTTTAACAAGTATTATCAGATGACACAACACCAGGGTCTATCAGCATAATAAACAAAGTTGGAATTCTCCGTTACGTTCTTTAAAATAAATATTTTTTGAAATAAGCCAAGCTTTCAATCTCTTTCTTGATAGCTGAAGAGTTTTTCCGAGTCTAAGTTGATTTAAACGGATCAAGGAACAGAAATCTGTTCCAACACAGTTCAGCAAGTCAGTGGGAAAACAGGTATTGACAGTCTGTCCAAACATCTCTACATCAGGTCAAAAGATCGATTGTCGTCGTTAACAAACAAACTAACGACAAATGCCCCTTCCAGAGGCGGTGTTACCTCGCAATTTCGAACACCCCCTCCCAATTTTTGAGAGGAGAAGTTTAGAGGAATTACGGTTTGAAAACGTATCTTTAGATAAAGTTTGCCAGGAAGAAACTGTGAAGGAAATTAATTAAAAAAGTAAACGACAATGAATAATGTCAACACAATTTAATTGTCTCTCGGACCTTTTGACAATAATTAAACTATAATATATAAAAATTCATTTAAGCTTTTAAGCTGTTTCTTGCATACGGCGATATTCGTGTACACTTCCTTTTTCTACAAAATGGCGAATTGTGGTCAACTTTTGTGTACAACGATCGACATTTTCTCCCGGTTTACCGTAGCCCCCGCCACCAGGAGTTTCTAAATGGAATATGTCCTGAAACGATGCCAAATAAACAATAAAAATACATATATATAGTATACTAAAAATTATTTTTTTTCTTAAATAAAATTATTCAAAAATATAAATATTCATCAAATGAATATTTTTAGTAATATTTTCGATATTTTAATTATTTTAAATTTAAAAAAAAAACTTAATAATTTATCGATTTATTAGTTGATCTTTTGGAGCATCAGATGGCGCCACGTATCACGAAATGATACTTAAAAAAACTGATAATAAATGATACTTACACCGGCTTTAACGACTACAGACGTCTTGCTTCCAAGGTTGATAACTCGGCCATTTTTTGTTATCAAAAGATTCAAACCTCTTTTGCCATTCTCTCCACCTGATAAAAATTTCATCAATTAAATTATCTTCAATTGTAATTTACTGGATTGCCCGCATTATTCCACCAAAGTTACGTTGTAAGGAAGCGTCACGGACGATCTCGCTTAATAAACCAGAAAAAAACAGAAAATAATAAAAGAATGGAACGTCGTTAAAGGCTAGCAAAGCAGAAAAAAAGAGTAAAGAGAGAGAGAGAATAACATTAAAACAAACTGTTCGGCTCACACACACACAGCCAGCATAATAATGACTGAAGGAATAAACGTTAGACAATAACAGATCCTACAATTTTCTAGAGAATTGAAGTGAACGTGGGGGATAGAAAAAGAGTAAACCGGATAATATTTGTCACGGGGCAATGACGTAGCTGAAATATGTCCGGTTATTAGTGTCATCCAACAGACTACTACACCAGTCGGTAATTAGTGGAGAATGAGTGATGCGGCTGAGAGGGATGGCATATTCAAATTCCTGTAATATTCCATCGTGTCATTCTCTTCTAATAGATGAGATCGGAGGAAAATAACTTTGTTGGATATTCGCCGTTTCCAATGAAGATATTCGATTTTGTGTGCGTGTTAATGTTAGCAACTCACGTTACCTTTTACTTTATAAACTGGAAGGCAAATGCCATTTGCAACTGAAAAGAGGCGGGCCAACAAAAATATAAAACATAATTTTGTTGACCATAAAGGATATTTTCTATTTTTTTATTTCTTCTGTATTAAAGAAATTATTCTGTAGGATATTAACAGCAAATGTATTGATGGAAGAGAAGATAAAGGGATGCATTGATTCCCATCAATGTTATATATCTTGTGCTACGGAATCAGGCTAATTCCGTGTTATATAAGCCGTCAAAAATCGATTTTCGTGTATAAATGTTAAATAACGTTTTAATCCGACATGCGAAACTCGTAAATTATGTCACAACAAGTCGATCTTGTTGTAATTTATTGGCCAGTTGTATCTTCACCGTCGTCTTCGTTTATCAAAAGTTGCTGCTATGAGGGCAACGTGTTTAGAAATTCGAATAAATTTATTCAAATTATTATTTATTTTTAAATGGATAAAATTTCATAAATTATTCATCATCCAGATGCAAGATGGATTAAAATTATAGAAAAATAAAAGACTGCATCTTGATTAATAATGTCTTTCAACATTAAAAGTTTTATTTTAATATTTTTCTTCTTTCAATTCACTCTTTTAGTGAAGTCATCATCAAAAAACTAATCTCTTTCCACTTAAACTATATTATCCCCATTTATCTTCATACATCCAAATAAATCATGATTAAAAAAAGTAATTATTATTTCAAAATAATTTGTTTTAAAATTTTATAATAATATAAGAAATAAAAACATTTATTTAAAAATATAATCTTTATATGTGTTACTGAGAACATTATATAAATTTGAGTTTATCGAAGTGTTTTTTTAGTATGAAACCTATAATGAGTTAAGACAAGCAATTGAAGATATAAATGTGACAAATTTCTGTGTGTATCCTTGTCTATTTGGACCTTTTTTATTAATAGGAGTTATTATATTGGTTTAGTTTCTGATTAGCAAATAGATCTTACTCAAAAGTCAAAACAAAATATCTTTATTTTCACCTGAAATCATTTGTTTTGAATTTTGACAAAAATTTCTCTATTTGCTAATCAGAAACTACACCAGTAAAGTAAGTCCTATTAATAAACAAGATCCAAGTAGACAAGGATAAACATAGAAATTTAAAAAAGTAAGGACATAGAGGTAAAAAGAATAATATATAACATCTCTGGTGAACACTTCTGTATCACTTACTGAAATGATATATATCCCAAAGATTTATTCTATGTGCATAAATTATGATCTATTACAATAAAATATATAAAAAATGAACCATATAATTAAAATTTCTCAGGAAATCTAACAAAGTACATATGACTCTAAATATATAAATATATTTAAAAGTACATATGACTATATGTACATATGACAAAGTACATATGACTCTAAATATATAAATATATTTAGAGTCATATGTACTTTGGTGACTTGAATTGTACAATATATTGTTAGATTTCCTGAGAAATTTTAATTATATGGTTCATTTGTTATATATTTTATTGTAATAGATCATAATTTATGACTCTAAATATATAAATATATTTAGAGTCATATGTTTGTATCAATAATATTTATCATATGATTAAAATAAATCTAAGTTCATTAATTCCAAAATGGAAAAAAAATTGTTTTATGAATTTAAATATTACAATAGATATTACCTTCCATTCCATAAGGTGCAAAAACTCTTCTTTCTGTTAATACTGAAAGAACCAACTCCTTTCGAAATAATAATTCTCGCACGATGCCATCGCCGCCACAAAATTCTCCTTTACCTCCGGTGTCTGGATTTAAATGAAAGCAACGAACTATCACAGGATATCTATAAAAGTATAATTTATATTAATTTTATTTTATCAGCAACAATAAATATTAATGTATTTTTAGAATTACAGCACTTCTTATGTTTGAAATTAAATATGTGCTTAATGGAAGATAATATTATCAGCTCTAATAATAAAATTAATAATTACTTGATTCCAAAGTTTATAATAGATTTTTTCCTTGCTTAAATCTGATAATGTAATTTCATACAAAGTCAAATAAAGCATGTTCTTTTGATTTATAAATTATTTAAATATGCTCTTATCTTGTTTAATTAAATTATTTAATCATTGAAACTAGAACAATTTAAAATAATAAAACAGATATTGCTTTAAATAAAACTAAAATATCAATATAACTTTAATCAAATACTTTCATTGTGTATAAAATTGCTTTTCAGAAATACATTACTATTTTCTTACAAGTAAAATCAATATTCAAATTTGTGGAACTTCCAATATTAAAAGTTTTCTCAGACAGTAATTGCTTCTTGAGGTCAAGCTAAAAATTACAAAAGGTATATAAAACTATTGAATGTCAGACTTTTTTTGAGTATGTTACTATAATAACGGAATAAATGGTAGAATTTTAATCTAAAATATGGACCGAATACAAGTTTAAATTGCCAATGATGGAATAATTCCCAATATAAACAATTTTTTGGCTCCTTGAAGAATGTTTTGATGTTCTGAAATTCAGTATAGAACCATTATTTCTTACTGCTGAAGATATAAAAATTGATTAAAGTCAAAAAATCATTTTTCTTTTTTTAAATTTTAACTATCATTAATAATTAATTAATGTTTTGAATAAAAGTTTATTTTAAATATTTATTTTCAAGATTAAAAAATACATAAAAAGAAAGTAAATAAGGTTAAAGTACTATAAATAATTTTTTTTTCAAGTTATATAAAAAAAAAAAATTAGAAATTTTTAAAACTACAAAGTACAAAATATTTAACTTTATATATGAAAAAAATACAATTTTGTCTTCCTAAACAATCAAAATTATGGACATTTTAGCCTTAAAAACCTATTGTTATCATTGTTATTAATACATGATAATTTCTGGATTAAAGAAATGCTTACAATTTTTCTGAATTAATTTCATATTTGGATTGGAATATTTTGTAAATATAAATTGTTGATGATAATATATCAAGTTTAAAAATAGTAAAACAAAATAAATTTCTAAATTTTTATATATTTTCTGGGATAAATTAAATATTAATTTTGAAATAAATTACATTTTTATCTATTGTGAATCTTCTTGATCATTCTTATATAGAAGTAAATAATACATAATCAAAAACATTTTTTAAAATGTAACAGTAAAGATTGGATATGTAAACAATTTAATTTTTTATTAATTCTTAAAATTTCTGTTTACTTTAATATTTTGCTGTAAAATGAGTAATAAATTAAAGGTTTATTAACTTTTCGAATTATTAATTATTATTTGTTTAATTAATGGATAAACATATTAATATTATACAAGATGAAATTTTTATAAGTTAAAATATTGTATAATTGAAAATTCAAGAAAACTATAGAAATATCTCTTTCAACCTTAGAAGAGCTTGAAAGAGAAAAAAAATAATGACAGATGTAGAATCTTTAGACTTTCTTACACTAGAAAAAAGTATTTACATGTACAAAAACATTCACCAAAAAGAGAAATATATTTTTATTTAAAACTGTGAAAATTTTTACATAACAAAAGTATTCAAACAGAAGAAATAAATAATGATAAAACAAAATATTTTATACTTTTAAGAATAAGTTTGGCCTCCTTTTTCCCTGATAACAACTAGGCATTGATTCATCCAAATTTTATAACTGCTTTATCTATTAAATTTAAAACTCTGATGATGTTTTTATGATCAGTTTTGTTTGTTATTGATTCTGTTCTGATTGTTCATTCAATGTGATCTTATAAATGCTCAATTGGATTGAGGTCAGGCAAATGTGGAGGACAAGAAAGTGCTTTTATACAGTGCATATCAAGAAACTGACTGATTTTTGAAGTGTGCTTTGAAGTATTGTCATGCAGGAAAACAAACCCTTGATATCTTAATCTTATCCAGACTTTAATTTTCTTACTGATTTGAACATTGTTATTTAAAATCTATTTATGCACATATTGATTCATTATTCTCTGAACAAATTACTGAGTTCCAGCACTATTTGCATACATAAAATTCAAAATAACACTAAACCATCTCCACATTTCACTGTAGGGATCAGATTTTTCATTTTTTAAGATTCTCCAGCTTTTCTTCATACTTTCAGGCAATCATTCAAACCAAACACAATGAATTTGGATCATCTGACTTCAAAACTGATTTTGTATAAAAGTCTTCTGCAAACTTTAAACTTTACTGCTGCCTTTTTCATGGCCATAAAATCTTTATAGCTACTTGCTTTTAAAATTTTTCTGACAGTTTCTGCAGATGTATGTACTCCACATTCTACAGAAACCTCAACAATAAGCTTAGGAGCAATTATTTGTGAATTTTTCTTCACTTTCCTGCCAATGACACATTTCTGTCTTGAGGTAAATATTTCAGGACGTCCAGTTCAAGCCTTATTAATTATACTATTTGTCGTAAGGAATTTCGTAATGGTATCTTGAATTGTAAAACTGTTCTGCGAGGTTTACCTTTTGCTATTCCTTAATAATGAGTCCTTTAAGAACAATGGTTAGTTTGTTTGTTTTCATTGTTCACAATAACAAAATAAAACAACTCAAGTATGAAACAAATACTTTAACTCATTTGTTGAAGCAAATTGTTGTAATCATGTTTTTAAGCAAATGATCTGACACTTTCTATTGTTTATTTCCTCTGTCTAAATACTTTTGTGATATGAAAATTTTCACAGTTTGAAATAAAATTGTATTGCTGTTTTTGATCAATATTTTTTTGCACATGTAAATATTTTTTCTAGTGTAAATCTTCGTCCGATAGAGAATTATTTTTAATAAAATTGAAGACAAAACTGTCCAAAACGGATCACCATTTATTACTTGTGTTCCAAGACTAAAACATTCTATCGGACGAAGATTTACAGAAGAAATTTCTACATATATCGTCACCAGGGGGGCAACTTCTCTAAAAATCTACATTTTCCAGCGCTACTCTTTAGTAGATAAAAAGAAGAAGAAACCCCAAAAGAAGGTATGATGGAAGTAAGCAAGACAACTGTATGTCACCAGTTCCTTTTTCAGAAATTTTTTAAAATTTTAATTGGATGTTTGTGTTTGTAAAAGGACTTTTTGTAAACTCTACGGCGACAAGTAGCCTAAAAAGGAAGGTCAGTCGCCGAAAATGTTTTAGTCTTGGAACACAAGTAATAAATGGTGATCCGTTTTGGACAGTTTTGTCTTCAATTTTATTAAAAATTTTTTCTAGTGTAAACGTCTGAAAATTTCAGATTTGTCATTATTTTTTTAAATTTCATGTGAGAAATACATTATAACTAGACAGCGGACATTTAGGCCCTTAAAAGTAGTGTTTTAGGCGCCTAAAATAGGCTCTTAAATTGTCTCGTTTAGGCTTTATAAACAAAAAATAGGCGGTCAAAATTTGCACAATGAACAAGTAATGTACTTATCAGACAATGGATTATTTATTTAACATATGTATTCCAAACAAAAATGCACATATTCAGAATGCTGCAAACGCAAAAGTAGACAAACAATTATCTTTACATTTTTTATTCACTCTGTTTCCCATAGTTTGCTTCACAATATATTATAAGCACTTTTTCCAAATTTTCAATAGAAAAGTTGCAACGTTTGTCACTGAGTATTAATTTATACGCAGAGAAAGAGCGTTCCACATCTACTGACGATAACGGACAGTATTTCAACCTTGGAAGAAGATGAACTGGGAATTCACTTTCGGTTTTGCTCTTCTTTCCTGCCAAAATATCAGCCACAACAAACAAGGACTTTAATCCAGTATTCTTTTGAAGCACTGCATCCAACTTTTTCCTCACTTTTTCTGCAGCAGTGCCTGGTGCATCACAAAGTTTCTGCTTTGCTCTGTTGAGGAGATCAATTTGTTCATATATCGGTTTCCCACTACTTTCAAGAGCAGTAATAGTGTCTGCAATGAATGTGAAATGAGACTTAATGTACACCAAGTCGTTCTGAACATAAATGTCATTCAAAATTTCCTTGGCTTTAGTTACACAAACTGCATCATCCGCTAAAGTGTCCAGAAGTTTCTTTATATCAGAGAAATGTTCACTGTAGTAGTTAACAGCCTTCAGCCAAGTTCCCCAACGAGTGAGAACAGGTTCTGGAGGAAGAGCAACATCTGGGAGCATCTGCCGAAAAGCTTGCACTCTTGATGGGGCTTTAATGAACACTTTCTTGACAGAGGAGATGAGTTTATTCACCTTCTCGTATTCTACTCTGATTTGCTCTGCTACCCGATTGAGACCATGGGCCAAGCATGTCACATGGACAAGAGCAGGAAAAAAAATCTTAAGTGTTTTCATGGCAGGAACCATGTATGAAGCAGCATCTGTTACGGCTACAAGAACTTTATCTTCATCAGGATTAATTATCTTTAGTCCATTGTTCACAAAATGAGCCACTGTTTCATGGTTAGTTTTAGTCAACTGTTTTGTGTAGATCAGGTAAGCTCTGGAGGGCCCATCGGCATCAAGCTTTCCAACAATCAAGTTGGCAACGTAGCGTCCAAGACTGTCCGTTGTTTCATCTACAGAGAACCACAAGTAAGAGTCCTTAAGATTGTCTCTTATCCTGGAAATAATATCTTCGTATGCAGGTTGCACATAATACTTTCGAAGTGTCGACTCTGAAGGAATTTTCTGGTGGCAGTACTTTTCCAAGAAATTTCTAAAATGAGTGTTCTCCAATGTTTTAAATGGAATATTTGCTGCTATAATAGCATGACACAAATCAGCACTAAACTCATTTTTCTTTGATGAAGTCTCTGAAGTCTGCGTCAAGAGAGTCTGTTTCATTTTATATTTTCGTTCAACGTTTGATTTATGCTGAGCACCTTGTGCGTGTTGTGTGAGGTGGCATTTCTTTTCACTGGACACCTACAAAAAATATTAAATTTTATTATTTGTTGTTTTTAAACTACTTTATATTTTATATATATTAACATTATACAGTACAGTATATATAATTTGTAATTTGCAGTAATATTTTAATTTATGAAAATATTTTTTTACTGACCTCTTTATTACAGACTTGGCACAGAATAATCTTGCCATCCGACGTGTAATGAGGGAATTCTTGAAGCCATTGCCGAATTAATGAAGCTTTAGATGTTTTAACTTTTGGCATTTTCACTAAAATTTTATCCACAAGTGAACACTCCAAAGACAAAAATAAAACTGATCTGCAGTAGACTGTCAGGCTGTTATTCTGGCAATTCGGGATTTTATGACTTGGTGACAAAAGACTAGGTGTGGCTAATTGCTGTTTTCAGAGGGTATGGTGGAGGGAGAATTTGTAAAATTTTAACTGCCTTGGAATGTAAGCAATACAGTATGTTAAGAATCAAAGTAAATCTTTGTGGGAAACGAAACGAAAAATTAAAAACTTTTTAAAAATATGAAAACAGGCTAAACTTTATGTTTTAGGCAAAAATAGGCAGTAACGTCAAATTAGGCATTTTTAGGCATTTTAAAATACCATTATTTCGGTCTAAATGTTCATGAAAAGTGTTAATACAAAATCTTTGCCATGTATATGCTAAGGGAAAAAAATAGGCATTTGCCTAAAATCCGCTGTCTAGTTATAACTAAAAACCTTTTTCATTTTATAGATGTCTGGATACTTTAGTGAGATAGTGAATATACTGGAGTGTATTGATAGAATAAAAAACTAAAACACTAAACTAACATATAAATTTAAATGAAACTTGATTTTTATACTTTCATTAATTTAAAAAATTAATTAAGAAAATAAATTCTTTAAACTGATTTTAAAAAGTATAAAATAATCTGTTGTTCATTATAATATTTATTTAAAAATATTTCTATAAAATTCAGATCTATGTAAATCTAAAATTCAATTCAACATACTTGAAATTAAACATTAAAATATTTTAAATAAAATATTACCGATTCTTCAGAATAACTTATTTAAAATATCCATCATTTCAACAAACACATTCAACAACTATTATTCCATATAGAAAATAATTTGTTGAAAATGATAAATTTTTATAAAAACTATGTTGAATTTCTACAGTTTTATTTAAATTATACACAAAGATATTTTTTTCTTTTTCTATTTTTCAAAATAACATATTTATAATCTTGCCTCTTTTCAATAATCTCAGGATCTGTCATTCTTGTATTAGTCATATGAGTATGTACACCACTACGACCATGCCAGCTTGGACCCTAAAATAAATAATGGTACAATCTTTCTAATAAAATTTAACATTCAAATTATATTTTAGAAACACACAAAAACCATAATTATGATTATTTAAACTTTATTACATACAGCTCCAGCACCACCAGCAACAGTTTCATAGTAACCAACATCTTTGTCTCCAAAAGTTATGTTATTCATACAACCCTGAAACAAAAATTAAAGTAAATATAGTAATAAATATGTACTTAAAAAAAAACTATTTTCTCTTCTTACATAGAAAGTGATTCTATAATTTCTAGAATAAACAAGTAACAACAACTTGATTTTATTTGTTTATAAAAACAAAAACACAAAATAGAGAGTTATTTTCTCTATTTTAAATCATGTAACAATAGCTAATCTTAATGAATTTTTCTACATTTAATCTATTTCTTATATTTATATACTCCCAATACACTAATTTCTCATTCCACTTCAATATAAGTTCAAACTTTAATCATGTTTTTTATATTTGTTGATATGTTTTATAATAAAAATAAAATTTTAAATTATTTGTCTACTCAGATAATAATTTAAATACAAAGTTTTATTAAGATAATAATTTGTAATTAATTTTCTAAATTTTATATTACAATATTTATAGAAGTATTACATTAGTCTATTTTTCTATGATTTAAAAGTTTCTTATCTTATTCTAGAAATATCTGTAACAACAAACTATAGTTTTCAAGTATTATAACCAAACATGCTTGTTTTGAATGCTTAGCATTTGTTCTATCATAATTTTATATAATATTAATAACTTGTCTTTCTTTTTTCCAAATCCAAATAATCAAGCTGATGAAAATTTTTGAGTTTAAAGTAAATGCAGATGAAAAATCTTTGTAAAAATTTAAACATCCAGTAACTTTATTCTCTAAACATTGTGTTTATTTTGTTATTCAAATTGATAAAATTTATCATAATATTAAAATAAATAATGCTTAACCATTATTTTTTTTACATATGGTAATAAAATATCAGAAGTGAAGGCTTATAGCTTAATTGTTTCTACATCACAGAGACATTGCCAGATATTACCATTAGGGGAAAATAAAGAATAGATTTGGACATAAAATATTTTTAGTAGTTAAATCTAAAAAGTTTTATATTTTTTAGGTTAAGAGAAAACACACCTCCCTCTTTCCCTCTTGGAATACACCTATGCTAGACTATACTTAACTCATTTTTATATTAATAATATATGAAATGGTTTTATACAGTTTTTCTTTGCAACATTTAATATATTTTATTGATATTTACCTATCATATCACAATATCAAATAACAATGTTTTAATTGTTATTCGATATTGTGATATGAAAGATAAATTTTTAAATTTAAATAAAATATACATATATAATAATTTTTAAAAATTTAGCTAAATATTACAATGTAAATACCTGAGATGCTGCACAAGATTTAAAAGCTTTGAAAACCACATCTACAATTCTTTGTGATGTTAATACATTTCCTCCTACAATAGCTGCATCTTGTGATGGTGACAATATTGATCCTTTTGGAATGATAACTTTTACAGGTGCAAGACAACCCTATACATTTATTTATGTTATTATTTTAAGAACAAAATTATTTTTTTATTAAAAGTATTTTGTAATTACCTGATTTAGAGGAACATCATAGCCAACCATACAGCGTAAACAGTATATTATTGCAGACAGTGTGACAGCTTTTGGAGCATTACAGTTTCCATATACTTCATAACCAGTATCATTAAAATCAAATATAGCAGTTCCCTAATAATATGTAATCTTAGATATAATAAAAAAAGAGGATAACAACATATATACATCACATGTAGAAAATTTACTTGATTTTTATCTATTTGAATCTGAAGTTTAATCATTGTTCCATCATCCATGTAATCTTCAGCACATAAATTTACATAGTTATCTGAGAATGAAACTTTATTACCAATTTCTTTCAGCATATTTCTAACAGCAATTTCTGCATTGTTCTGTGAATATAAAGCCATTAAAACATATAAATCTGCAAAAATTATATTTTAAAATATAATTATACTATATTATAAAAAATTACATTTAAAAATCATAATCACGTTCATTTACATAATTTAAAAATTTTTATTTTACAAAATATCTTGCAGTCTATAATAATCCTTTATCATCATATTATTATTGAAAACTAAAATTAAAATTATTTTGATGTTAAAACTTATCATTTTTAAATAAAATTTTTATTGTGTTTATTGTGTTATTTAAAAAAAATTAGTTTGTACATTCTACTTTATGATAAAAAATTTGTCAATAATTATTATAAGNGTGTAAATTATAAAAGTAATTTTATAAAATCATAATCAAAATATGTAATTTATAAAGCCCAAAATAAAAAATGACGATAACATTAGTAGAAGCCTTAATGACAATCTGGATGAATGAAGGTACTGACAGGGTTCCCATAGCCTGATAACAATAATACATGCTAGTTCTGCTCATTTTCAATGCTGCTTAATAAGAACACATTTTCAGATAATAGTTGAGGTTCAGTACTCAATAATATTTTGTAGTTCACAAACTCAGCAAACTCCACTGTTTACCAAAAGTTGCTTTTGATCAGTAGTGATTTGCATTTCTATCAAAAAACAGTGATAAGAATAGATAAACATGCATCCATGACAATCCATAATTTTAAAAATGCACATAGCACATTCACTCTCATATTTTTTAAATTTTGCTATATTAGAATATGTAAGTAGCAATTATGTGTAAGCAGAGACAGGCTAATATGTCCTAGTCAAGTTACAATCAAAAAAGCATGAAAAAAATCAATTTATAATGTAAATATAAAAATATTTTTCAATCTGTTTCATTTAATTAACTTGAAGACTTAGTCTGTCCAAAATTGGTAACCATCATTCATTTACTTCTTGTGTTCCAGAATAGAAACAATTGATGACCTGACCTTTCTTTTTAAGCTGCTTGGCCATCAAATTTAAAAATATTCCTTTAAAAAACACAGAAAAATTTAATTATCCAAAAAATAATTCTAAAAATCGAATTAAAATTATAAAGTTAAAATTGGAACTGGCAGATCTTACAGACATCTTTGTTTTTCTTTCCATCTTTAACACTTGAGGATTTTCAGGCTTTATATCTACTGAGGAAAATGTTCTGGTAAATGTAGATATTTCATAACCTCCCCCTGGTGACAAATCTTTGCAAAAGTTTCAATTGTAGAATTTCATCGGATGGCAATTTTCATAAAATTGTCATCTGATGAAATTCCACAACTGTTTCATTTCTTAATTGTGGATTATTTTTAGTTGCCATTGTAGCTATTTTGATATTTTTTAAATATCAGGCTTTATTTTAAGTTATTATCTTATTGACATTTTTAATTAAATTTATATTCATTTGTTTATTTCTAAAAATGTATCTAGAGCAATATTAAATAATTCTTACCTGTATATGATTCATATAGGCTTGTATCACATCCAAACCATATACATCAATCAGTTCAGTAACTAACATAATTCCCTAATATGTACAAATATTTTATTATAGAAATATAATAAAAATAATAAATGAACAAATGTTTACAAAAAGACATGATATATATATATATATATATANGATTATTAATTTCTTACTTTTTGATTTGCAGCAACTTGTGCTCTTAAATCAGAAATATTATCTTTAAGATTTCTTGTTCCACTGCTACCAGGAATTTTTCCAGGTTCCATTAACATTTCTGTTACAGCTGAAAAATTATAAATTCTTTAAAATTTTTACTTAGTGTAAATTATAAAAGTAATTTTATAAAATCATATATATTATGATTCTGTAACATTATTTACACACATTATAAATAAATACTTTTAATAAATATGATTTAAATGAATTTGAATAAAATTTTTTTTATAACAGCATTATTTATATTATAGTACATAAAGGTAATAGTGTACAGGGAAAACCTGATAACTCGACACCTTACTGGAAAAGCTAAACATGTCGAATTTTGTGGGTTGTTGAGTTAGTGAGGTTTTGGAAAATTTTAATTGTTGGCAGTGTCATTAAATATAGTACTGTATATACAATTTGTCATACTTTTTGTGTTGTCTTTCTATCTTACTTCAACAGACAAAATAATAATGAAATTGTTCAGCTAATGAAAATTTGCAAGAATGTAACCATTTTTATACATGTTTAAATTATTGTACTGTATTAGAGTACAGTAATTTATATATAAGAGGAAAATTTGAATAATTTTCAAAAATTTTATTGACAAAAACAACTTATCAAAAAGGTATCATTTACAATATTCTGTTATTAAAGTTTGCTTCTGTTTTAACAAACTACATAAGAATAGTTTTTTTAATAAGACCAATGTCATATATCAGCATGTGTTTTCTCATAGGTTCTGTCGATTCAAAAGCCTTTAAAATTTTCTCCTTATTCTTCATGAATGTCTTATCATCATATGTGGGAAGCTATATTCTAGGACTTTTTATCAATTTAAAGTATTTATCAACTTATTACATTACTTTTAGTAATGTAATCAAACTAAAAAGTTGTATAATGTATCCAATTATATAAATTTTTTTCTGACATTTTGCATTACAGTAAAAATTTTATTGTAATATTTGGCATAAAATGTATTGTTAAACATAGAATAAAAATGTATAAAATTTTATTTATGAAATAAATCCTTTTAATATAATATGTCTATCAAAAGAAAAAATAATAAAGGAAGACAAGAATCTTAATTAAATGAATAATATTCCCTAGAATAAATAAAAATAATCAACTTTTTCAAAACACCTTATGAATACTGATCACATTTGTACAATAATTGTATATAATGATTTTTTTATTTCAGAATAATTCATTATTAAATAAAAATCCAATGAAGAAAAAACAGTATACATTATTTATCATTAAATTATTAAGGAAACTAAATTTTCAATAATTTTTATTTATAACTTCACAAAATTACCTTTCTCTTGAAAAATTCCATCTTTTATTAACTTAAAAGAAATAAATGTAGCACCTTCTTGTGAGAGACTAGTAGAATGTGGTGGCATAGAACCAGGAGATATACCACCTATATCTGCATGATGGCCTCTGCTTGCAACAAAAAATATTGGCTTAGGTTGTTCACCATAAAATACCTTAAAAATTAATGTAAATATTAAAGTAAATTTTAAAATAAATTAAATATTTTATTTTAGACAATATTATATTTTTAATAATTTTAATTATTACAATTTATAATACTGTATAATATTTTAAAATTTTAACATTTCTTTTTTAATTGTATAAATATGACAATTATGTAATTATAGATTAAGATGTAATTTTGTAAAACATTTAAAATTATGTTTCTTACAACTTTCTTATTTTTCACTGATATTTTTTAAAATAAAATCAATAAAAATCAGATTTTACTGGAACTAGAGGAAACAGGCAATTCTTAGATCAGAAATAACAATAATTTCTCTTAGAAAGTGGAAATTGTTATCTGTAGTAATTGGTTTTTATTAAGATTTTCATTGGCTTGTTATTCTCTTTAAAAAGAAATAAGCTTTTATTTAAAATGATAGTAATTTTTCAAACATAATTTACATAAATTACAAGCATTGTACAATTTTTGTTAAAGATTCAAACTATGAGAAAATTTTCAGAGTTGATAATTAGTAGTGTGTAAGTCAATTCAATTTTTACTTTTTTTTAAATTTATTACTGTTTCAAATAATTTGCATTCAGTAAAGATTAATCATATCAGAAAGAAACTCTACACTATTTGGTAAAAAAAACTAAAAAATGGATCCTTTATAATAATATCAAGCAAAACCATTCTTGTATACAACATAAAAAACATTATTAGCTCTACTGAAACCCAGATTAAAAAGACAAGACAACAAAGATTATAAACAGCCCCAAAATAGTTAACATTTTATGGCTTATTATTAAAAAAAAACATTAGACTTTGAAATGTTTATAGATGTATTTTTCTTTATGACTTGATTTGACTCAATAAAATTATTACGGATTATGTTCAGTTACATAATTCATTATTAGAATTGCTAAAAAATGCCTAGCACTAATGAACAGTAAGTTATAATTTTTATTAAGATAATATATGTCTACATATTTCTATAAAATCAATAAATAATTAAAGTTCAACTATGAAGTTTTGAAACGTCCACAATAATATAATATTTTTGTTCTTTCAAAATATTTTAATTATAAGCTTTTTGAATGTTATCACATAATAATTTCCAATTAAGAGAATATGAGAATAACTTATATGACTTATGTGAGAATAATTGATGAGAGAGGATTATAAAAGAATGACAACATAGATTTGAGTAAAGATTTATTAGAAATTAAGCTATTTGTTTTATTTAATTGTTCAACAAACCAACTTTCTAGATAATCAAATATTTATGGTAATATGAATTAAATTACTGCATGTTATGGTATGTAAGATGCTACTGTTGTTCAAAGGAAAAAAAAATTGTCCTATGTCTTATATCTGAAGTTATGATCTCCCATAGGCTAACAAATTCCCTAAATGGCCTTCAGTAGGCTACAGATAACCTTAATCTAATCCAACTCTTGAAAAAAAAACAAGAAGTTATTGTTTAATTAAATATGTTATAGTTAATGTTTGTTTTTTGTTATAACTATGCTGCTTTTGCATGAATTCAGGTAAAATATTTTAATGGTAAATAACTTCTTTTAGTGCCTGTTTTTTTCCTGTTGTGCATTCTAATATTATTTTTTTTAAACCAGAATACAGTAAAAAAAAATTTGTGCCACGTGCCAAAGATGCATGATGATTTAAACACATTAAATACTTTTCCTAAATATTTTGTACTAAAATAAAGCTGCATTTTAAATGTTCATATGTCTTATATGCTATAAAATATGATACTGTAAAATACTTATTTCTTAATATTATACTTACAGGTGTAATAACTGTTAAATCAGGTAAATGACTTCCTCCTGCACAGGGATGATTTGTTAAAAGTACATCTCCTTGATTAATTTTGCCATCAAGATAACCAATCTTTTAAAAAAATAGAAATTATTGTTGAAAATTCATTTTATTATTAAATAATTTAAAAACATTATTTTATTTTATATTATTTTCCTCTCAAATATGAAAATATATGTTCAATAATACTATAATCTATTTAAAGATAAATTAATACAGAGTACTTAAAAAAATTTTGGGATTTTAAGAAGTCAGAATAAATTTTGGGAATTAAGAAACAAAGTGCAATAATGTTTTTCAATTAAAGATGTGTTAACTCAGTAATTGCTGTTTCATTGATTTAACAAGTAATGCATGATCTGACAAAGTGAGTAACCTGACTGTTCACCTGTTGAAGAATTGTGAAAAACATTTTATCTCTTGTTACATCCAAAATTTATTAGAAAGCATATGTAATATGCATATTAAAGAAACAGGGCCAAATTTTACCCTTGTGGCTTAATTTTGAGATAAAACTTTTTCCAAAATTGAAACTGCATACTCCAGACACTATGTAAAATAAATTCGGTTGCGATTTGCTTAATTTTTCTACAGAGAATTCTAAACTCTTTAATTATGCTAATCCTAATAATTTAAGCTAATAATTATTTTATTATCTTGAAATAATTGATGATTTCTTTAAATAAAATTTAAAATTTCTTACTTGAAATTGCACAGCTTCTTGCATTGCTCCAAGATGAACTGGAATATGTGGAGCATTAGAAACAAGACCACCATCAGGTCCAAATAAAGCACATGAAAAATCCAAACGTTCCTAAAATTACATGCTTTTCAGTTTTAAAAAAGTCAATAAATACATTATGACAATTTTTTACTTTTTTATCAAAAAATTAAAATACTTTTTATACATTATATAGTTTTATTTCTAATTTAAATGAACAGAATTGCCCATATTATAAAAATATTATTGTTTAGTCATATTTTGTAGCATTCCTTTCTGTAAACAGTTGTTTATATAAATATCCACTTTAAAGCAAGAAATGCTCATGAATAATAATACACTGCTCACAAAAATTAGGGGATATTTGAAAATGAATATGAAGCAATAAAAAAATAAGCATTTGATTTTTTTTATTAAACAAGAACATCAAAAAAGCAAATAACAAGTCAAAGAAAGTTGTTTGATTATGCAAACTCAATTATTGTAATTAAGTAACAATTGACATATTGGTGGAGGTGAACAAAAGCATGTCAACTGGACAAGAGTGCCACACATTGACTGTTCAGTAGTATATGGTCACCAAAGACTGCCAAAACATACTGACAGTGATAGGGCTTGGGCAGTATCACATTATCCAGCAGTTCTTGTGGGATCCTTTGCCACTCTTGCTCCAGAGCAACTTCCAACTCAAGAAGTGTTGTGGGAGGCATTGGACAGTTTGCCAGACATCTTCCCAGTGAATTCCAAGCATGTTCAATGGGATTCAGGTTCTGGAGAACGTGAAGGCCAGTCCATGCATTTGATTGTTGCCTCCTGAAGCACGTTGTTGATGAGATGCACATGATGGAGCCTTGCATTATTGTCCATGAAAATAAAGTTGTTTCTAACTGCTTCAGCATAGGGTACCACTATAGGGTGAAGGACCTCATCTCAATATCTGACAGCAGTCAACGATCCATTTCTGATGAAGTAGAGATCAGTACAATGACCAATGTTGATACCAGCCCATACCATGATTCCACCACCACTGAAGGAGTCCCTTTCTTGCTTGAAACATGGATTCTCCTGTATTCCTTGTTCACACCAGATTAAGACATGATGATTATCAGGCTGAACTGTTGACTCATCAGAGAAGAGGACAGTTGACCTGAGTGGTCAACTGTCCTCTTCTCTGATGAGTCAACAGTTCAGCACAGTCCAATGACAATGCTCATCAGCCCACCTTCTACGGATTCTATGGTGTTCAACAGATAATGGAATGCATACCATTGGTCTCTGGGCATGCAGTCCAACACAATGGAACCAATTTCATATGGTCTAGGTGCATATCCATCATCTAGTGGCAGCAAGAAACTGTCCCCACAGCTCTTTTGCATTGCTGCGCCTGTTCCTTCTTGCCAATAAGGTCAAGTAGTGGTCATCTCTTGCAGTTGTTGCAGATGGAGTCAGTCTCTTGAAAGTAATTCCACAGTCTGTCAATCACGCTTTGGGATGTTCCAAGTGCTGTTATCACTGTTGTCTGTGATTGACCAGCTTCAAGATGTCCTATGGCTCTCCAGGCTTTGCATTCAGACAAATTGTATTGCAGGGGAATTGTAAGGGCTTGGGAAATTATAAGATGTACACTTTCAAGATCAGGGAATATGCAGATATGCCAGTACTTTAAGCTTTTTGTATAGTGCATTCTCACCAATGAAATAAAAGTTGGTTTTGCATTTCATTTGCATAATTGAACAAGATTCTTTGACTTGTTGTTTGCTTTTCTGATGTTCTTGTTTAATAAAAAAACTCAAATGCTTCTGTTTTTTATCGCTTCATATTCATTTTCAAATATTCCCTAATTTTTGTGTGCAGTGTACATATATGCACAAATCCATTTCTATAATAAAATATAAAATAAATATAAAAATCTCAATGACTTGATAAAACTAGTAAGGGATAANCTGTGATTGACCAGCTTCAAGATGTCCTATGGCTCTCCAGGCTTTGCATTCAGACAAATTGTATTGCAGGGGAATTGTAAGGGCTTGGGAAATTACAAGATGTACACTTTCAAGATCAGGGAATATGCAGATATGCCAGTACTTTAAGCTTTTTGTATAGCGCATTCTCACCAATGAAATAAAAGTTGGTTTTGCATCTCATTTGCATAATTGAACAAGATTCTTTGACTTGTTGTTTGCTTTTCTGATGTTCTTGTTTAATAAAAAACTCAAATGCTTCTGTTTTTTATCGCTTCATATTCATTTTCAAATATTCCCTAATTTTTGTGTGCAGTGTACATATATGCACAAATCCATTTCTATAATAAAATATAAAATAAATATAAAAATCTCAATGACTTGATAAAACTAGTAAGGGATAAGATGAGCAATTTGTACAATAATAATACAATTTGCATGTAAAAAAGAAAATCAAGAGTGTTTCACCATAAGTTTCTTACTACCTAAAATTGTAATGTTGTCTAATAAAAAATTATATAAACAGTTCTTCAAAATATCATTCTTTATTGTAGATAATCTATCATTGAATAGCTATGTTAGTCAATTGCATTGTGCAATTGACTAACATAGCTGTGTAGATTGTCAGAGTATATCCTCATTTACATACCTCCAAAACAGATCAGAAAATTATGTAGTAAGATCAAAAAAGTCAATAAATATATATGTTACTGTGAAAGACCGAAATTAGAGAATGTCGATATTCTCCGGTGAATGTCGACACATGCAAAATACGTCGGTGAAAGACCGAATATTTGGTTATATTATATTCGAACAATCACTGGTATATGTCGACAAGCACAGATAAGCTTTGGTGGAGGTTGAAACGACACCCGAGAAGCCAATGTCGACGGAGAGGCGACAGTCTGTCGCCAAATTCTTCGCCATTTCCTTCTGCTCAAATTGGTGATACTGTAAGAATACAAGTCCCCGATGTCAACCGTGGCCATATAGATGCCCGAAATGTGTTGGTGGTTGTAGTTGGAATAGAAGAACTCCGACTTTTATAAATTAACAAACAAAAATGGCACCCTCCAACTTTTATAAATTAGCAAACAAAAATGATACCCTCAAGCAGCTTTATACCTGTAATCAGTTCGTAATTTGTAAAGAAAAGTTACTTTCCATAGATGAGATTTCATCTCAAGAAATAGTGCTGAGAGAAGCAGCTACAGCTAATTCAAAAAGTGGAGGGCAAGGCTATACATGCTGTCATTGCAAAAAGAAGTGTTCCACGAATAAATGCAGTTGTAAAAGCAAGGGACTCTTGTGCAATTCAAAGTGCCATAACAGTTTAAGTTGTTGCAATAAATAAAATTATATACCGTTAATCACATAATATATGTGCATGTGTAATTTGGTGTATTATTTTTCTTTTCTGATTAAGAATGTACTGTTCGTTTTAGGTTCAACGGTTTATTTACAAGTGCTGTTACTTAAGTTTTCTCCTATTTTGACATTAAAAAGTTGCATTTTTGTCTTAACGTAATAAAAATATTTTTATTCAACATTCAACATCAGTGCATGAGGAATGTCGACATTTGCCGGTGTAAGTGAGAAATAATGATATTTAGCAAATATTTTGTATATTCACGAAATGACTGTGTGAATGCTGACTTTCACCGGAGAATCTCGACATTTGCCAGATATCGGTCATTCACAGTAACATATAGATATAGCAATGAATATTGAATCGATTATGGTAAATGTTGAAAATATCAGTTAGACTATCATTTATTGTTCAATCTAATATGTTTTTGCCTATTACAATTCCATTTACTTTATAGTTCTTAATATTATTTGTATACAAATTTTATCATTCTTTCATATATATTTATCAAATTTTGTGAGGTTTACAATTATTCTACATTTAATCAAAGAACAGCCAACAAAAATAATTGCTTCATCAAAATATACGATTGGAAAACTACTATTAATATGTATTTTATTTTTTGATGATAAAAGACTAATGGCAATGCTAAAAAGACTACAAAATTTACTTAAAATTGTAAAATTATTTCATATGTTCTGAAACATAAAAGTGGCTATATTTATCAATATTGTTTAATTTATTTTATTGAAAAAATGTTTAATTTGAAATTTTAAAAACTAATTAAAAGCATTAGTTTTTAGAAATAAAACTGTCTTTTTTTTAAAAAAATAAATATATCTGTAGTGAATTAATCATTTTTAAAAACCATCTAAATTTTATTACCTTAATATTTGTTGATATCGAAGTCCTTTGAAGAATTCTAGAATTATATATATATTATATTAATTTCTTCATAAAAATAATCTCTAAATTATAATTAGCAATACATTAACATATTGCTATTAAGAAAAAATTTATGGTATAATATCATTTATATTAAGAAGTTACATTGCATAAATCATCAGAATGTAAGATAATGTTATTCTAAAAAGCTAAAATTGAAATTATTCAATGTATATATTTGTGAAAAAACAAGTTCTTAGTACTTTAATTAAATGCTATTTTATAAATCATTATATTTGTGTTTATTACTTTACTTGATATTAAATAAATATATATATATATATAAGTTATTTAATACTATTTTGCAAATTCTCAGAAAAAAATATTATATTATGCTATTTTTATGTCTACTAATTTTTTGTGTAAAATATCATTTTTTTATTGCAAAAGGATGATCTTTCAAATTGTTTTAAAGTAAATTTATTAGTTGTTAAATAGCTTATAATTAAAGTTTAAAGATTAAATCTTTATTGTAAATTTATTCATCATAAAACAATTTTGAAACTTTAAACAAGATTTTATTTAGAACAACAGTTTCTCAACGGGGACGATATTGTCCCCATGTGGGTATTTTTCCACTTTGAGGGGGCAATTAGTAACAATTTATATTTTGGGGGCAAAAAACAATTTTCTGGGCAATATAGTAAAATATTATATTAAGAATAATTAGATATTTTATGTTATATTGTACAATAATTAAACAAATAACATTATACTAGTCACTAGTCTATTCAATGCAGTACGAATTTGGCATTAGCCTTGTCCCTCAGTGTTGGAATTTTGTAGTGAAGGGGGCGATACTATGTAACGGTTTTATTGAAGGGGGTGACGATTCGTTAGAGGTTGAGAAACACTGATTTAGAACTTACAATATGAATTGAAGGTTTAACAAATTTAATTTATGTTTTTACATTTTGATAATTATTGACTTTATGGAATTATGACGGTGGTTTTTTCAAGCGCCAATGGTCCATAAAACAAACACAAGTGTAAATAACAAAATGAATTTATTACCAAAAGTTAGGTAAAATATGGTTACTTTTTGACATAATCACCATGAAGATTGAGATATTTGTCATATCTGTGGATGAGCTTTTCCATCCCCCTGTCATAAAAGTTGCTGCCAGTGAATTGAGATGGCCATAACAACGTTGTTTTGGAGATCGTCATTAGTCTCAAACCTCTGCCCTGCTAGCCACATTTTCAGTTCAGGAAAGAGGTGAAAGTCTTCATGCATTAAAAAGTTCAAAGCTGGATGGAAGTCTTCACCACCTTTAAACATCCAGTGTACAGCCTCAATTTAGCACTTCCACCTCTTTCCTGAACAGAAAAAGTGGTTAGGAGGGCAGAGGTTCGAGACTAATGACAATCTTCAAAACAACATTAGGGCCCATCTCAAGTCATTGGTGGCAAGATTCTATGACAAGAGGATGGAAAAGCTCGTTCACAGATATGACAAATGCCTCAATCTTCATGGTGATTATGTCGAAAAGTAACCATGTTTGTATCTAACTTTTGGTAATACCATATATTTGCACAGATAAGATGAGGTATAAATTTTCATCAAAGTTTTATAGTTTTATCATATATCTGTCCTATAAGATAAACCCCAAACTATCAATGGCCTATGAATTTAGTTTAGATCAGCAATTATCATTTGGATAATAATACTGTATTGTGTATACAGAATTATGTCCTATTTGTAATTTTTTGAATGAACAAATTTTATTTTCTTGCATCTGGCAGCACTGCCTTGCTATTGTTGACATTCCCACTGATTTGGGCATTTGGGTAATAACCTTGACTATTCACAAAAATGTCGTGAGGGCTATTCTATTTTGTGGATATACCTTACTCTCTACTAGTAAATAATTACGATTTTCCATTTTTTTATAATGATTTTAATTTATATAAATTTCAATCTAATTTTTTTTGTATCTGTCCTATAAGATAAACCCCAAACTATCAATGGCCTATGAATTTAGTTTAGATCAGCAATTATCATTTGGATAATAATACTGTATTGTGTATACAGAATTATTGCTATTGCCTTGCTATTGTTGACATTCCCACTGATTTGGGCATTTGGGTAATAACCTTGACTATTCACAAAAAATGTCGTGAGGGCTATTCTATTTTGTGGATATACCTTACTCTCTACTAGTAAATAATTACGGTTTTCCATTTTTTATAATGATTTTAATTTATATAAATTTCAATCTAATTTTTTTTGTATCTGTCCTATAAGACGACCCTGGATTTTGGGGGTCTTTTTTTATGATTCAACTATTGTCTTATCTGTGCAAATATACAGTAAATTAATTTTGTTATTTACACTTATTTTTTTTTTTATGGACAATTGGAGCTTGGAAAAAAACAGCCTACATATTTTTAAAACTATAGTAGAATCTCATTTTAACAGATTATCTATGATCCTGACGTAATCATTTTAATATAATTATTTTCAAATATTAGAAATATATATTAAAAAATGTGAAAATAATATAAAAATTTTTAGAGGATATTTTAGCATTTTCAGCTTGTAAGAAATAAAAGGTCAATATAGTAAAATTTTAATTGTCTTCATGTGCTAGAGAAAAGAATATAAGTCTACCACACAAGGCAAGTGACNTAGAACAACAGTTTCTCAACGGGGGACGATATTGTCCCCATGTGGGTATTTTTCCACTTTGAGGGGGCAATTAGTAACAATTTATATTTTGGGGGCAAAAAACAATTTTCTGGGCAATATAGTAAAATATTATATTAAGAATAATTAGATATTTTATGTTATATTGTACAATAATTAAACAAATAACATTATACTAGTCACTAGTCTATTCAATGCAGTACGAATTTGGCATTAGCCTTGTCCCTCAGTGTTGGAATTTTGTAGTGAAGGGGGCGATACTATGTAACGGTTTTATTGAAGGGGGTGACGATTCGTTAGAGGTTGAGAAACACTGATTTAGAACTTACAATATGAATTGAAGGTTTAACAAATTTAATTTATGTTTTTACATTTTGATAATTATTGACTTTATGGAATTATGACGGTGGTTTTTTCAAGCGCCAATGGTCCATAAAACAAACACAAGTGTAAATAACAAAATGAATTTATTACCAAAAGTTAGGTAAAATATGGTTACTTTTTGACATAATCACCATGAAGATTGAGACATTTGTCATATCTGTGGATGAGCTTTTCCATCCCCCTGTCATAAAAGTTGCTGCCAGTGAATTGAGATGGCCATAACAACGTTGTTTTGGAGATCGTCATTAGTCTCAAACCTCTGCCCTGCTAGCCACATTTTCAGTTCAGGAAAGAGGTGAAAGTCTTCATGCATTAAAAAGTTAAAAGCTGGATGGAAGTCTTCACCACCTTTAAACATCCAGTGTACAGCCTCAATTTAGCACTTCCACCTCTTTCCTGAACAGAAAAAGTGGTTAGGAGGGCAGAGGTTCGAGACTAATGACAATCTTCAAAACAACATTAGGGCCCATCTCAAGTCATTGGTGGCAAGATTCTATGACAAGAGGATGGAAAAGCTCGTTCACAGATATGACAAATACCTCAATCTTCATGGTGATTATGTCGAAAAGTAACCATGTTTGTATCTAACTTTTGGTAATACCATATATTTGCACAGATAAGATGAGGTATAAATTTTCATCAAAGTTTTATAGTTTTATCATATATCTGTCCTATAAGATAAACCCCAAACTATCAATGGCCTATGAATTTAGTTTAGATCAGCAATTATCATTTGGATAATAATACTGTATTGTGTATACAGAATTATGTCCTATTTGTAATTTTTTGAATGAACAAATTTTATTTTCTTGCATCTGGCAGCACTGCCTTGCTATTGTTGACATTCCCACTGATTTGGGCATTTGGGTAATAACCTTGACTATTCACAAAAATGTCGTGAGGGCTATTCTATTTTGTGGATATACCTTACTCTCTACTAGTAAATAATTACGATTTTCCATTTTTTTATAATGATTTTAATTTATATAAATTTCAATCTAATTTTTTTTGTATCTGTCCTATAAGACGACCCTGGATTTTGGGGGTCTTTTTTTATGATTCAACTATTGTCTTATCTGCGCAAATATACGATAAATTAATTTTGTTATTTACACTTATCTTTTTTTTTATGGACAATTGAAGCTTGGGAAAAAACTGCCTACATATTTTTAAAACTATAATAGAATCTCGTTTTAACAGATTATCTATGATCCTGATGTAATCATTTTAATATAATTATTTTCAAATATTAGAAATGTATATTTAAAAAATGTGAAAATAATATAAAAACTTTTAGAGGATATTTTAGCATTTTCAGCTTGTAAGAAATAAAAGGTCAACATAGTAAAATTTTAATTGTCTTCATGTGCTAGAGAAAAGAATATAAGTCTACCACCCAAGGCAAGTGACACTAACTCAAAAAAATTTGAAAATCAAATTGCACACTTGACATTATATCTAATTACTATCCTTTATTGATACCATTCAAATGTTCTGTAAGAATTAGAGAATATTTTTTCATGCTAGATATAGAGATAGAGCATTTTGCCTTAGGACAATAGAAGTATAATTTATAAACAAGCAATTATTTATTGTGACATCGTCACAATGCCAGACTGCAATTTTTTATCACAATACACTTAAGTTTAGTAGCATCTAGCTCCTGTACATCATACTTTTCCTGTTAACAACAAAGTCATGCCAGCAATCTATCTAACTCCATTCAGGAGAAAAATTTTGATTTGATACAATGTGACTTTTGACCCAAAACAGAAGTTTGTGTATAGTTAAATGGGGCCTACTGCCCTAAGCTTTCTATATATGATCTTGACTTTCATCTATCTAATACTATTCTTGAGATTAAGGAAGGACAGACAGACAATGGTGGGACTTTATAGGTCTACAATTTTTTCAAATTGCAGCCCAACAAAATATTCTTTTTCATTCTACCAAATACACTTTATTTGAAATTTGAATAATTAAAATGAATTTGGAAATATATTAATATATGAAATTGTATAATTCAGTTATTTGTAATATCATTTATTTCTCAAAGAATCATGAAAAATATTTATATAATTAAGTAATAAAAACCAACTCCAAGATCTTTAAAATATAATAAAAAACCTGCTTTATTGCAGCTCACTCTAATAACTTTCCCAAGCACTTTCAGACAACCAAGTCCATGAGCTCCAATAAAACAGACTTTTTGTTATATTTATAAAAATAATTTTAAATCATAAATTTCAAAAACATTTTTATTATAAAAATTGTTAAAAATTTGAATTCTGAATTAAAAAATATTTTCATGTAAAATTACTGTAATTTTAATTGTAAATCAATAATACAATCAATATTACCTTCCCATTTGTTCTGCAATGCTCATAAATCGATGAGAAAAGATAGAGAGTTGAATTGTGTCAAGTTCAGTTCCAATTTTTCTTCTTACACTAGACATAATCTTGAAAAACAAAAACCTTTATGTAACTAAATTATTTCTATATAATATATAATATATAAGATAAAAAAAATATTAAATAATAATCATTCATAATAAAAATTAGCCCATATTTCTTTATTAAAAATACATAATTAATTTTGATTCAGTTTCTTAGTATTTAGCCAGTTACACAGCACATTAAGTATTATAAACACATTTTTTGTTTGCATAATATCTACAGAAATAAACAGAAACCATAATATCTACAGAAAACCTGTTTACAATATTTTAAGTTCTGATTATTAGTACATTCATCCATTAATATCAGAATAATTAATACTGTTTAAATGTGCTTGTTTAAATACTAAAAATATTAATTATGTTATTGTAATGTTATTGAAATCACATAAAACAACTTAATTAATGTCTTGATATGAATTGCATACCACACCATAATAATGATAAAATAAGACACTTTAGAATCAATAACCAGTGTGANAGAATTAGAGAATATTTTTTCATGCTAGATATAGAGATAGAGCATTTTGCCTTGGGACAGTAGAAGTATAATTTATAAACAAGCAATTATTTATTATGACATCGTCACAATGTCAGACTGCAATTTTTCATCACAATACACTTAAGTTTAGTAGCATCTAGCTCCTGTACATCATACTTTTCCTGTTAACAACTTTGTCATGCCAGCAATCTATCTAACTCCATTCAGGAGAAAAAATTTGATTTGATCCAATGTGACTTTTGGCCCAAAGCAGAAGTTTGTGTATAGTTAAATGGGGCCTACTGCCCCTAAGCTTTCTATATATGATCTTGACTTTCATCTATCTAATACTGTTCTTGAGATTAAGGAAGGACAGACAGACAATGGTGGGAATTTATAGGTCTACAATTTTTTCAAATTGCGGCCCAACAAAATATTCTTTTTCATTCTACCAAATACACTTTATTTGAAATTTGAATAATTAAAATGAATTTGGAAATATATTAATATATGAAATTGTATAATGCAGTTATTTGTAATATCATTTATTTCTCAAAGAATCATGAAAAATATTTATATAATTAAGTAATAAAAACCAACTCCAAGATCTTTAAAATATAATAAAAAACCTGCTTTATTGCAGCTCACTCTAATAACTTTCCCAAGCACTTTCAGACAACCAAGTCCATGAGCTCCAATAAAACAGACTTTTTGTTATATTTATAAAAATAATTTTAAATCATAAATTTCAAAAACATTTTTATTATAAAAATTGTTAAAAATTTGAATTCTGAATTAAAAAATATTTTCATGTAAAATTACTGTAATTTTAATTGTAAATCAATAATACAATCAATATTACCTTCCCATTTGTTCTGCAATGCTCATAAATCGATGAGAAAAGATAGAGAGTTGAATTGTGTCAAGTTCAGTTCCAATTTTTCTTCTTACACTAGACATAATCTTGAAAAACAAAAACCTTTATGTAACTAAATTATTTCTATATAATATATAATATATAAGATAAAAAAAATATTAAATAATAATCATTCATAATAAAAATTAGCCCATATTTCTTTATTAAAAATACATAATTAATTTTGATTCAGTTTCTTAGTATTTAGCCAGTTACACAGCACATTAAGTATTATAAACACATTTTTTGTTTGCATAATATCTACAGAAATAAACAGAAACCATAATATCTACAGAAAACCTGTTTACAATATTTTAACTTCTGATTATTAGTACATTCATCCATTAATATCAGAATAATTAATACTGTTTAAATGTGCTTGTTTAAATACTAAAAATATTAATTATGTTATTGTAATGTTATTGAAATCACATAAAACAACTTAATTAATGTCTTGATATGAATTGCATACCACACCATAATAATGATAAAATAAGACACTTTAGAATCAATAACCAGTGTGAAGTATAGGTAAACGATAAATCACAAATGTTTTCATAACACCTTCTCGGGTTTTTTTAATTCTAAATAAGCTGTATATTTATTGCAGGCATTTATAGCATCCCTGAAAGAGACAACAGATGGGATAGTGAAATGCTGTACATTAGGTCTACTAAACATTCAATGGAGTCAGGATACGTAACATAAATCTGATATACAGCATAATAAGAGTACCACTGCATTCTCTACTTATGCGACGAACCCTGATATTATGGCAGACTTTACTGGAGCCCAAATCATCCTAACTACCCCACATGCAGAACACCTCAAATGGTTAAAGGCAGTTAAGATTTTTAAGGCCTACTAAGTCCATGTGCATTAATTTTAGAGATAAGATTGGCATGGCATGGCAAGCTTTACTTGACTCTATCCATGGCATGGCAAGCTTTACTTGACAGCGATATTTAGTGTTCAACCATATTTAAAGATAATGTGAAAACTCATGCACATAAATTCCCTTTATTCAAACTCATCTTATGATTCAATTTTATATTCTAGAATGATTTTGGAACATCCAGCTTATTTAGAATTAAGAAAACCTGAGGAAGAACCCAGAAGGGGTTATGAAAACATTTGTAATTTATTGCTTACCCATACTTCACATTGGTTATAGGTTCTAAAGAGTCTTATTTTGTCTTGATATAAAATATTGATAATTTATATATTGTATCTTGTCAGATATTTATTAAATTCTATATTTAAATAGATATTTAAGTAGTTTTGTTTGTACTTTTTCTTACTTTCTAATGTTTTCTTGTGTTAAATGTTATTTACTTCTTAAATTTAGAAACTTTTTAACAAAAATAAAATAAAGTACACTTGATCTAGACAATGCATTAAAAGACTCATAACAACTATTTAAAAATATTTTGATGTAAATACCAATTATTAAATAAATTTAAAATATGAAAAACATAAGCAAGCCTTTAATATCAATCAAATTCATGTATAAATTAAAATGTTTATATCATATCATATTAATAAATCTATTACATATTTTTTATCTTGTAATTATTATTATAAAAAAATTATTTTATAACAATGAAAAATTTCTCTTCAAAGATATTAATAAATTATTTTAAAAATTCAAAGATAATATATAAATAGAAGACCAGAAAAGTGTCATTAAAAGTCAAGAAAAATGAGCAATAGAGAAGTAATTTTGACACAAAAACTTTCAAGACAGAAGCAACTGTAACTGTGAATGGCAACACTGTTGATAAGCAAGAACATAAGACAACATACTGATGAAATGGTGGCACCTGTTCAGCAGTGCATGAAGCAAGAGCAGTGTAGTTTGTCCAATTTTTGACAAAAACCAAATCAACATCCATTAACATATGCATGGACAGCAAGGAGACAACTACACGAGTTGCACACAGATGTACAAGTAGAGTTCTAAGATTCTAAAAACTGTCATAATTATGAGGAAGATTCTCCATGGCATTCACTGTAATCCCAGCCTTAGAGAATCTTCTACAGAACTGTGGCTATTTTTGGAACCTTAGAACTCTATTGGAACTATTGGAAATTTTTATAACTCTTTGGAACTTGAACACCTATGTGCAACTCATATAGTCATCTCCTTACTGTACCTACATGTACCGATAGATGTCGATTGGTTTTTGTCAAAAATTAGACAACGTTACACTGCTCTTAACTGCATGCATTACTGGAGAGTCACCATAGTTTTATTGGGTTCATTGCCTTATTTTCTGATACATCAATAGTGTTGTCAGTCACAGTTACTGTTGCTTCTGACCTGAAAGTTTTGTGTCAAAATTACTATACTATTGCTCATCCTCTCAACTTTTAATAGTACTTTACTGATTTTATATTGAATATGTTTTGTATATAATGTATCTATGTCATTTTCATAATTTATATTTTATTTGCTTAATTTCTAATTAAAATATTGCATTCCTTTTGCAAGAACTTTCAGAAAAAGTTATTAGTTACTAAACTACAAGGTAAAAATTTTTTACTATAGCTGATTGGTTTAGGAGGTAAAATATCAGACTGTCATGCAAAACAATATCTCAAAAGAATTTTTTTTAATCCCTATTTTTATTTAGTTCTAGAAATCTCATTCTCTTTCCAATGAGTATGTGAAGTAATTGTTGTATGGTACTAATCATGTCATTCCTTCTCTCATGCAGATGGCTGAAATTCAGTGAAATCTATATACATTTGATTCCGAACACACTCATAAGAAACAAAAGAGAATATAAGGACATCTTTATTTCATATTTTTCAAATATTTTATTAAACAGAATATTTAATCATTGAATAGTAATTTCTGCAAATTAAAGATAACATGCAAAAAAATATAAATTATAATATACTCAATACAAATGGTGCACAATAAATACTAACCTTAATTTTTACATCTCCCTTTTCAGTAATATATGCTTCACAGTCTGGTTCTACTAAAATAGTGCTAATATAAACAAAAGAAAAATAGGGACATGCATAGGGTTAAATACTACTACAAACTTTACTAGTCAATTAAAAAACATCTACAGAAATAAACAATAAAAATAAATAATTTTTACTATTCATGCTGTTTTTATAATTAATGATACTTATATTTACCAATTTGCTTCTATGATAATACATGGACCTTTAAGGCAATGACCATAAAAAAGATTCTGGAGGAGATAAACTGGAGTATCATGATATCCATCTTCAAAATAGCATTTTGTTATCTACATTTTAAAAATATAAAAATATCTAGTAAGTATAATATTAAAAAAATATTAAATTTTTAATTTTTAATCATCATTTACCATTTCTATCTTAGCTTGTTCTGTACTCTGTGGGATACTTTTAGCTATATCAATGTGTGTTTGACCGATGCCACGAACTCTTATATCATCGACAATAATTGGACGATCAGGGATGATAAAACCAAATTCTCTCTTGTAACTGTAAGAAAAAATATAGAAATATGAAAAGTAATTATTTCAATCAAATTTTTAATAATTATACTCATTGAAAAAAGTTACACTTCCAGATAGAAAATTCTGTAATACTACAAAACTTAGCAGGCAGGTATGTAAATACAGTCGACCCCCCTATAATTACGATTCCTATAAAACTACGAAAAAATATACGTATTTTGGAAATGTTGAGTCGGATTAGTGTAGAATCGATTAATTTTATGGAAGAAAACCTTTCAATCAGCCGTAGTCCGTAAACTTGACACGTGTCGGGCTGTGATTGGAACGACTTGTAAAAAATCAGATTCCTAATAAATTGGAACGTATCTATATCTTATAGGGGGTTGACTGTAATTACAATTGTGATCCAATTGCATGTCAGGTAATGCCATCAGAGTGCCTTAAAATCAGATATAAACATCTACTGAAACCCGATGCTTAGCAAATAGACACCCATGATTGCTGTAAATAATTGGGCTATAATTTGGAAATATTAATTATGAATTACAAATAAATTTGGGACTAGAGGGAGGCATTAGGCACCATATCATATTAAATTTATTGATAATAATTATAATATTTAATTAATTAATTTAGAATAAACTGGAAGAAAAGAATCAGTCCAATCTTGCCATAATTATTATTTCCAAATTATAGCCCAATTATTTACAGCAATCGTGGGTGTCTATGTGCCTTAAAATCACTAACCAAGTAGCCTGTAAAAAGGCTGTGTTCAGAATTTTCAGTGTATTTGTTGTTTAGCAGTCTTCAAACACCAAGCCCCTGTAAAATGTATTTTATATAGTCAAACATATTTCACACAGTTGACAGAATTTGAGAACGGTCATATAATCTAGCTGAGGAAAAATCAACCATTTCCCAAATTGCCCACCATCTAGATTGTTGTGGCCTGAGCATGTATTAGAAGCAGTGGATATGTCAGGACACATGTACACAGCAAGCAGTTTCCGAACACCCCAGACAAACCACTAGAAAAGATGATTGTCTACAATATAGAGACAGGTGGTAGCCTCATTACAGAACCCTGTCTTTTCCTATACCTAAAGCATGTATGCATGGCATCCTGCATGTTTTTGAAATGTATAAAAGGAAACTATACAACAGCATTAGCAGAGAAAACGCTTGATAAAAACATACATATTAACTGGGACCAACTGATTATTATTATATCACGCTGAGGTAACTTCCTGATAAGAACAACAGAACAGCTAACTTCAACATATAAGAACCTTATAAATAAACAAAAGAAGGATGTAAGCTTAGATTTGGATATTATCACAAGCAAAGAGAATTAAAAGTAAGGATAAAAAATCCTTTGCTTATAACGGGAAAACTACCATACAAGCACAAAAAATGAAATTGAAAAAGCTTTTTGTTCTACATTAGATCCAAAATTTTTGTTTTATGTTAGATCTGAAGTATATAGTAAATATCTGAAAATGATTGTAATACTACTTCTCTTTATAATCTCTATAGTTTATTAAATTTTTCGATATTTCAATTTAATATATCTCAAGATTTTCAATTGAAACTGAGTGGTTTGACTAGATAATTAGTTTGTTATTATTAAAGAAAAAATTAATTATAGAAATTAAAGTTATTTAAAAACTTCCGTCATGTAAACTGGTATTAGATAACTCATATTGTCTTCAATAATAAATTATATTCATGTCAAAATAAAAGTGAAATTAAATATTTTAACTATTTGTTGCAATTATTTGTATAGTAAACTTTAACTTTCAAGAAATCAAAATACATAAACTCTACACTATATTTTATATATATAACTTACATGTATTGAAAATATTTATATATTATTAAATTATAAATAGAAATATAACACATCTTGAAATAAAAAACTGGTTCATAAAAATATTCTTATTCATTTACATATATTCAATTATTATTTAAACAACAATAATGGTATTTAAAATTATTAAAAACTAAGATTAAAAAATTTAATTATTTTTTTATCCTATATTAGAAAATCTTATGTTAAAATTATAAGTAATGGCATACTTTCCAATAAAAGCAGCTTTAAAATCTCCATATTTATATGTATCATGATCACTTTGATAATCAATAGATGTACACATCAAAGCACAGTCTGTTCTTTCATATCTCATATGTAAAAATGGTTCTGTTATTATGGATGATCTAAAAATAAACAAAAGATTTTTAGTTTAATTATACAACATAATTTAAAAAAATATGTATATCAGTATACTTCTTCGAGATGCAATCTGAAAAATATCAATATTTTTCAGATTGCATCTCGAAGAAGTAATCTGAAATTCTACACTATATTTTATATACATAACTTACATTTATTGAATATATTTTTATATTATTAAATTATATTACTTTTACAATATATGCTTATATATTTATATAATACTTTATATTGAGTAATTTTTATTATATAAAAATTAAAATTAGTTGCTATCTATACTACAATAAAAATAAATGAAATAATTTTTATATATTTGTGTAGTTTTAAATATTTCTAAATAATCAATAATTTATGGATGATATTACCGATGATATCCAAGTATTATCAGTGTAATGTTCTATCAAAACAGTTAATAAAGTTAATGAGTCTATATACTTTAAATGATCTCTTAGATGTAACAATAAATATACATTAAAAAAAATCTCTTATACATAATGCAAATTATAAAGTCTCATTTCATAGATCTAAAATATATTTTATAAATAATAATTTAAATTTCTTTAGTTCCAGAACTTTTATATATTTTTATGTTATTAATACTTATGAAAGCTCTTTGTTATATTTTTTGATTTTCCAATAAAAAATTTGTATGATGAACTGAATTTTTGTATTCAGTTATACTAGTTTTATTATTAATATTTACAAGAATAAAAATGACATAAATTTATAATTATAAATAAAATTCTTACTCATCAAATCCTTGTTTTTTCAATTCATTTTTACATTGATTAACCAGACTGTCAATTCTTTGGCAAATAATTTGATATGAATCTAAAAAATATAAATTTATAATTACAATACATAGAATAAATAAAGTAATCTAATAAATTATTTATTTAAAACCAACCAGAATTGTAAACAAGGGCACAAGGTTCTTGAGCTTCATGAACAACATCTGCTAAAGCCATACCATAAGCTGAAAGTATTCCTGCATATCTAATAAAAAAAATACTCATAACTACTATAAATCATTAACAAACAGATTTAGAGAATTATGATTTAATAATAAATGTGTTATGAACAAGGGAGAGTATAAAATAGGATAAAACAATAAAAGTAATAGTAGGTGATATACAGTAAATATGGATAGGATGTTTAGAAGTATAAAGAAATTTAAAGAGGAGATGGTTTTAATAAATAAAAACTGCAAATCTGGGAAAAAAATCAAAATCTTTGCACATTCTTTCATGAATTCATGTCTTAAAAGTGACAAGAAACCCTTACATGTATATTGTTAATTTTTATTTTTATTTTACTTTTTATTTTATTTTCATTTTATTCCGTGGATATTTAATTTATAATTTTATTATTTCTGTTATTCCGTTGCTTATTTAAATTTTTAATTTTGAATTTTGTATTCTATTAATAGAATGCTTTAGTTCCAATTTTCGTTCTCAACTTGAGGATGGCCTGTAAATCAGGCTAAAAACGTTTGTTTTTTTGAAATAAATATATTTCTCGGAAGGATAAGGTATTATTTATCTGTTTGGTGATTTGCTGGGTACTGTTTGAAATTGTTAATTATCAGCATAACCGTTTTCCATTATTTTATTTTGATTTTAATTCATTTTTACTATTTAATGTAACACTATTTAATACTATTGTATTTTAATGTTCATAAGATTTATATTTTCAAGTTTTATTATTTTGAAGATGTTTAATTGTTAACTAATTTCTATTTTACCAAACTCATTACATAATATTGTTTTGTTTTAATTCTGTAAGCCTGAAAATGACCCCTTAAGTGTGATGAAAATATTTACAAATAAATATTTATTTCACTGTGAATAGTGTTTTTACCCCATCCTGTTTTAAACTATAGTGATTTGTTGTGTTACAAAACAATGATAATAATAATAAAGAAATAACTTCCACTTTTAATAGTTTTCAAGAGTATTTTTTTAATAAATGTCCTTATGAATTATCAATATATTTTACTATTAACATCAAGATAAAATCAAAATTTAAAGATTGCAATTTTAAAGTTTTATATGTTAATAAAGTGTAAAGATTTTATTATTTAAGGCTATTCTGATTCATTTATAAAAAGCACTATTATGATTCAGCACTATTATTCTAGCTTATTGGTAGATTAGATGCATTAAAAAATCTTTACATAAAAGAATGTATAAATCTAAGAAGTTGAAAAAAAGAGAAATGTAAAATTGTATTTAATTTACCTGTGAATAAATACTGTTGACATACCCAAAGAGCGAGCAATTGCACAGGCATGTTGACCTCCTGCACCTCCAAAACATGCTAAAATATGTTGGGAAGTATCATAACCTTTTCCCTGAGTAAGAGCTCTTATTGGGCGACACATAGCTTCATTTGCAACATTAATAAATCCCATGGCTACTTCTTCTACACTCATACTTTTTGCTTTAGATTCATCAGATTGGTTTTTCAGAAATAAATTTATCTAAAAAATATCACATTCTTGAATGCATAATATATTCAAGATTGTAATGTATTAAATTTTTATTAATGAAATCCAATTTCATTAATTTTTAGTGTAATGTATAATTTTAATAAATAATTTTCCTTTGAGTAAAGATATTTCTTTATAATTAAAAACTTAAACTATAACTTTTTAAATAAAAAACTGAAAAAAATCTTATAATTAGTAAAAAATTATTCACAATTTATATAATAAATATAATTTGTTGAAACAACTATTATGTTTATTTAAAGACCTGTTTTAAATATTTTAACATGAAAAATGTAAAAATTAAAATGTCATATAAAAACTTCTTTGTGAATAATATGCTACAAAATAAGAGAGTTTCCACAGAATTGGCAAACTTTATTCTTTTAAAATAATTGTAAGAGGAGAAGGAATGCAAAACTAAAACTCTTTATTGCTATAAAATTTGAATATCTGAACTTTTATTTATCTTTATTAGACCTTTTTTCTGGTTTTAACCAATCAATGCAAATTTTATTACGCTGATTGACAAATATTTATTTCAGACCTCTGCCCTAAATATTCAAATAAGTAAAAATCAAACAAAATGAAGAGACAGACATCCAGAGTAAGAGAGTTTTTGTCAATTTTTAGTGCTGAGCATTATCAATTGCCCTTAATTTGCTTCATCTTTTGTCTTGACTAGTATTCTTTCTCTCTCTGTCTTCAGGTATGTAAAATTTATTGACTGTGAAACTAAATTATTGTATGTGCTCTCTCTCCTTATATTATAGAAATGTTGCTATCTCCATCATCTTACGTATGGAAACTTCATGGTTCCACATATGTAGTCATAGATCATTGTTGGGCATACAACCAACTGGTATCAAATTCTGACAAATTTTTGTATTGTAAATAATTGCTCAGCTGTGTAAACACCAATATGTATTGATGGTTACACAGCTGAATAACTGAGTAATTGCTCCACAGCAGGTCTTTCAGGTCAAAGTTTGGCATTCAAAAATTGGCCAGAAAAATAATGGCTTTTACATTCTGGGACAAAGATAGTGTTAACTTGATAAAGAGTTTGCTCTAAGGCTGAAAGACCAAGAGACCAACACAAAGAAAGATAAATCATGAGATACTCTTTCTGCAAAACAATGCCTATCCACAGCGGCGGCCTTATCCATTGCGAGGCTCTGGGCGGCAGATCTTTGCGAGGCCCTGGGCGGCAGATCTTTGCGAGGCCCTTGTCCTTTGTGCAAAGTATGTGAATTGAAATAGTAGGCACTTATTAATATTAATATATACTGTACTATAAATTAAATTTATTTTATTGTTATAACTAATAGCCAAGGATAAAATAAAAAGTTTTAAATATCAACTTTTTTCTACTTGGTTGTTGCGCGAGGCCCCTCCAAGAGCGAGGCCCCGGGCGATTGCCCTGCTCGCCACCCCCTAAGGCCGCCACTG
>NW_019384303.1:497056-548900 GCF_000671375.1 Centruroides sculpturatus
CAGCGGCGGCCTTATCCATTGCGAGGCTCTGGGCGGCAGATCTTTGCGAGGCCCTTGTCCTTTGTGCAAAGTATGTGAATTGAAATAGTAGGCACTTATTAATATTAATATATACTGTACTATAAATTAAATTTATTTTATTGTTATAACTAATAGCCAAGGATAAAATAAAAAGTTTTAAATATCAACTTTTTTCTACTTGGTTGTTGCGCGAGGGCCCTCCAAAAGCGAGGCCCAGGTCGATTGCCCTGCTCGCCACCCCCTAAGGCCGCCACTGCCTATCCACATAGCTCAACAAACTATAAAAAAAATCAAGGATTTGTGGTTCATATTGTTGGACCATCCAGTCTATTCACTGGACCGTAAACCTTGGATTATTGCTTTTCCAACATTGAAGAAATATAAAAAGAATACCAAATTGAACAATATGATAAAAAAAAAAACAAAAAATCTTTTTTAATCTATCATTTAATTTTAAAAAACAAATGTTTTCAGTTAATTTAACTAGCCATCTTCACATGTGAACTACATTTACACTATGAGAAGTGTAGTTTAATTAACTATGCTTGTCATGGTGTTAAGTAATTTAACTAGCAAACCTGGAGATTGCTAGTTAAATTAGCTTAAAACATTTGTTTTTTAAAATTAAATGCTGACTGAAAAGGTTTTTTTTTTTTTTGTTTTTTCTGATTGAAGAAATACTTATTGAATACCTGAAGGAAACAAGATTTGAATATGATTAGCAATTAATTGGTATCTCAGAGGTCTAGTTTTCAGACCAAGCTAAGTTCTTTTCGAGAAAAAACTGAAAGAATGTCATAACAAGTTTGAGTTGAGGGTTATCAAAATGAAAGTTGAGAACTAATTATATGAATAAAACTGATTCACTTTATCAACTTTGTCTATTATTCTATTATTAGGAAAAGTTACAAATTTTTCAGCTTCCTTTCATGTATTCACTGTTTCAAATTATTGATATAGTACATTTATACAATAGATTCTCAAATTACATATGGGCTGAATTCTAAATTACAAGTATTTAAAATTTTGCCTAATATGAGCAAAATTTTGCCATTTGAACTAATAGTAAATGCCATCATTACATTCTACACTTTTAAATTTAATCCTACAAACATTCTATAAATGCAAATCATAGAATACACCATAAATGGTTTCAATACATAACATAATATGGATAGAATAAAACAATTTATACACAAATTTATTATGTGCATATAAAAATGCATAAAATATTAAAAAGCACCATTTATGTTTACTATAAATGGAAATAGAAAAAAGATTTTATATTACTTGTGTTGGAATAAATTTTATTGATATTTTTACATTTTTGAAACAGACTTATACAAGTTATGCAATTTGGTAAGAGGTAGCCTAGGATAGCTAAGTGGGGAGAAGTTAGCAATTAAAAGAGAGAAGAGTAGGAGAATTGTCCACATCCAGCTCATTTTGTAGACAAGATGATTTAGAAGAAACTTTTAAATCATCAATAGTCTCATATTTGAGTTTACAAAATTCATAAGTAAAAATTCAAAATATTCAATTTTATTACAATTTCATAAAAACACATTTATTTGAGATGACTGATTTTAAAACCGACTGCATTATTTTTGTTTACTAGAAATATATAATTTGAGATTCAGTTTTAATTCTATTTATTTCAAACAGGATTAAAACATTCTTATTTGTTGATAGGAAAATGAATTACAGTAGAACCTCCATTATCCGGACCTCCATTATCCGGATTTTCGATTATCCGGATTGTTCAAAATAAACAAAAATTTTACGAATTTGCTGATTTGCACTTGGTGAATTACGACACTGTTTATGTACGTGATGGAATGCATAACTTTTTTTGTTTCAACAACGTATCACCCAGCACAGTGGTCGTAAACTCTTAAATATATTTTACGTAGTAATAAAGATATAACTTGACATACGTATTTATATATATTATATATTCAAATTACATCATTTCTATGACCAAGGGCGGCGTAAGGCATGAACGACGTGGGCCACAGCCTATGCCTCGCGGTCTGAAGGGCCTCGCGCCTCGAAGGTCTATGCATTACTTAAAAGCCGCGAACGCGACGAAAAAATTTTACTCGTCATAAAACGATAAATAGTTTGTCAAATTTTTATTCATAAAAATGCAGTTTCAACTGCTTTTTATTTTATAAAATCCNACCTGAGCACAGTGTAAAGCAATTTCCAGATTACATTGAGATATATTAACTATATATATACCATGCCAGGGTAAAGTGGTAGCCAGCTGAGTACCGTAGTGGGAGTTACAAGCTGTCATCCCCAGTCAGTGCAATGAGTAAGCAGTACAGTTATATCTAAATTAATAGTTCTGAAAACAAAGATCACACTGAGGTCCAGATAGTGTGACTGGCAATGCATCCACAAGGCAAACTGGAGTTGCAGGATCAAGTCCCATTTTGAGCCAATTCTTTTCTTTTCTTTAACCCTCTAAATTAATTAGTAAATATTAATTTAGTGAAAATTACTAAATTTATCAAGAGATAATGCCTAATGCCTACTTCTAGGTCAAATTACATGACATTTAATTATAATTAGTAGCATTAATATAATCCAATGTAATCTGGCAATCATTTGGTTTTAATATAAAAATCATATATTTATAGTGATGTTTATATTTTGCAAAAGACTGACTATTTGTAATTATAGAATGTTCAAAATCTTACATGATTATCAATAAAGCAAATATATAATAATTTTAAAAATAACTTATTTAAATAAATCTGAATTTATAGATAATACATATAAATAATTCAAGAGAATACTGTATATTGAAATATCTACCTCCCATATCAAAACCAATCACTGGTTTTTTTTCTTCATCATAAGTCGTCCTTGCATAGCCTACAACCCCACCTGCTGGGCCTGATAAAATGGCTCGAGATCCACAAAATCTTATTAAATAATAATCAATTTTAATCAGCTGTAATTTTTTATGCAAATACCATGGATAATAAATCTACTGCTTACTTATTCATTGGTGTAAGGCCACCGTCAGATTGCATAAATAAAACATTAACACCCTTCAAAAATATAATAATTAAACGTTGTGCTGAAATAGAGAAAGGCGTTTGTTTATTTTAAATAAATAATAATTTATATGTTAGATTAAATTAAATTATTATCTAATTAATTTCAATCTAGTGAGTTTAATAAATATACAAACTTAATGAATTTAGGATTCAGAAAATTCTAACATTCAAACATAACTTCATTTTAACATGTGGTATATTAAAGACAGACAATTGTTGGACTATATCAGGCTATATATGTAATATAACCCACTATAATCTAGCAATTGTTTGGCTTTAATACAAAACTATCAGGTTTAAGATGTTTATATTTATTAACATATTATACAAATAGATAATGGCTTACTTGTGGTGCTTGTATCGTCACACCAGCAACAGTGGATTCAAATACATGTTCATAATGTCCATCATATCGACTGACATCTGTTGAAGTTCCTGTAATCAAACAAACTTATTAATTTATAAAGTTACTCAATATATATAAAACTTAATAATCTGCAAAGTTTTAAATGATAGAAATTAATGAATCATAAACATAAAAATTTATTGAAGAAAATGCTTGTTCAATTGCTAACTCCTGAATCCACAAAGGCTTAGAAGAAGAAAAAAAGGAAGAAATTTCTTTAATATAAAAATTTTATTATTATATACATTTTTAANAAACTTTGACATGCTGCTATTTCTTTTGTAAGAAATTTGTGAAGTTTAACGCTATACCACATAAGTTAAAATTCAGAAATATGATGAAATTACCCATATACTGGTATAACCACTCAAAATAACAACCATATCTGATCAGTTTGATCAAAGTATGAAAAACATGACTTAACATTAAGAGTTAATGCATAACTATATCATTATTCTTAAAAGATACAAAAAAATTGTTTACTACCAGTCATAAATTATGATTAGTAGTAAACAATCTTTATGTTTTTACTCACAGATTACAAACCATGAGGGTAAAAAAAAAAAAACATGTTATTTATTAATTTCCAATCATCTATAACAATTTTATAAATGCATAAAATTCATTACTTAATATATTTTGTAATATCATCAAAATATTTCATGAAGCCAATTACAAACAGAAACAAAATTTAATATTGTATATCAAAACATATATTCATATACCTCATCAGTCAATTCCTTAAAAGCTTTTATGGTTCTTTCTTTATCTAATGGCTGATCTTCTGTTTTACCAAAAATTTTGGGAAAATATTCTGGTAATAGTCTTCCTAGACATAAATTTCCATCAGTTACAGTAAGAGGACCACCTATTAAAACCATTAAATAGCACTTAAAAATTAGGACATAAAGTAAAAGTTTTTAAACATAACATAAAGAAATACCTTTTCTATAACATACAGGTCCAGGATGAGCACCTGCAGATTCTGGTCCGACAACAAACATTCCTGATCTAAAAAACAACATTGAACCACCTCCTGCTGCAACTGTATTTATATCCAACTGTTAAATTATTCAAATATTTTTTAGATATTTATATATCATTTTTCAAAATTAAAAACAATTCTATTGAATTATACATTAACTGTATCAATAATTCAAATTATATTTATTGTAAAAACTATACAACAGCATTAGCAGAGAAAACGCTTGATAAAAACATACATATTAACTGGGACCAACTGATTATTATTATATCACGCTGAGGTAACTTCCTGATAAGAACAACACATTACTGTACCTACATGTACCGATAGATGTCGATTGGTTTTTGTCAAAAATTAGACAATGTTACACTGCTCTTAACTGCATGCATTACTGGAGAGTCACCATAGTTTTATTGGGTTCATTGCCTTATTTTCTGATACATCAATAGTGTTGTCAGTCACAGTTACTGTTGCTTCTGACCTGAAAGTTTTGTGTCAAAATTACTATACTATTGCTCATCCTCTCAACTTTTAATAGTACTTTACTGATTTTATATTGAATATGTTTTGTATATAATGTATCTATGTCATTTTCATAATTTATATTTTATTTGCTTAATTTCTAATTAAAATATTGCATTCCTTTTGCAAGAACTTTCAGAAAAAGTTATTAGTTACTAAACTACAAGGTAAAAATTTTTTACTATAGCTGATTGGTTTAGGAGGTAAAATATCAGACTGTCATGCAAAACAATATCTCAAAAGAATTTTTTTTAATCCCTATTTTTATTTAGTTCTAGAAATCTCATTCTCTTTCCAATGAGTATGTGAAGTAATTGTTGTATGGTACTAATCATGTCATTCCTTCTCTCATGCAGATGGCTGAAATTCAGTGAAATCTATATACATTTGATTCCGAACACACTCATAAGAAACAAAAGAGAATATAAGGACATCTTTATTTCATATTTTTCAAATATTTTATTAAACAGAATATTTAATCATTGAATAGTAATTTCTGCAAATTAAAGATAACATGCAAAAAAATATAAATTATAATATACTCAATACAAATGGTGCACAATAAATACTAACCTTAATTTTTACATCTCCCTTTTCAGTAATATATGCTTCACAGTCTGGTTCTACTAAAATAGTGCTAATATAAACAAAAGAAAAATAGGGACATGCATAGGGTTAAATACTACTACAAACTTTACTAGTCAATTAAAAAACATCTACAGAAATAAACAATAAAAATAAATAATTTTTACTATTCATGCTGTTTTTATAATTAATGATACTTATATTTACCAATTTGCTTCTATGATAATACATGGACCTTTAATGCAATGACCATAAAAAAGATTCTGGAGGAGATAAACTGGAGTATCATGATATCCATCTTCAAAATAGCATTTTGTTATCTACATTTTAAAAATATAAAAATATCTAGTAAGTATAATATTAAAAAAATATTAAATTTTTAATTTTTAATCATCATTTACCATTTCTATCTTAGCTTGTTCTGTACTCTGTGGGATACTTTTAGCTATATCAATGTGTGTTTGACCGATGCCACGAACTCTTATATCATCGACAATAATTGGACGATCAGGGATGATAAAACCAAATTCTCTCTTGTAACTGTAAGAAAAAATATAGAAATATGAAAAGTAATTATTTCAATCAAATTTTTAATAATTATACTCATTGAAAAAAGTTACACTTCCAGATAGAAAATTCTGTNTTATATGTTGTTTTGAATTCATAATCTTCCAAGAAAAACTGGACCTAAAAAAAATCATAAAATTTTAGTAAGTTTCTACGCACATGATATATTGGAGTCACATATGGGTTCTCAAGTGGATATTGTACAGCAACTCTAATCTATCAAGAGTTCAGAATTATTGATTTAGATATAACCATACTGATTACTCATGGCCCTAGCTGAGGACAATTTAGCACCCACAGTCTGTAACTCCCACTATGGCACTTAGCTGGCTATAGCTTTACCTGAGCACAGTGTAAAGCAATTTCCAGATTACATTGAGATATATTAACTATATATATACCATGCCAGGGTAAAGTGGTAGCCAGCTGAGTACCGTAGTGGGAGTTACAAGCTGTCATCCCCAGTCAGTGCAATGAGTAAGCAGTACAGTTATATCTAAATTAATAGTTCTGAAAACAAAGATCACACTGAGGTCCAGATAGTGTGACTGGCAATGCATCCACAAGGCAAACTGGAGTTGCAGGATCAAGTCCCATTTTGAGCCAATTCTTTTCTTTTCTTTAACCCTCTAAATTAATTAGTAAATATTAATTTAGTGAAAATTACTAAATTTATCAAGAGATAATGCCTAATGCCTACTTCTAGGTCAAATTACATGACATTTAATTATAATTAGTAGCATTAATATAATCCAATGTAATCTGGCAATCATTTGGTTTTAATATAAAAATCATATATTTATAGTGATGTTTATATTTTGCAAAAGACTGACTATTTGTAATTATAGAATGTTCAAAATCTTACATGATTATCAATAAAGCAAATATATAATAATTTTAAAAATAACTTATTTAAATAAATCTGAATTTATAGATAATACATATAAATAATTCAAGAGAATACTGTATATTGAAATATCTACCTCCCATATCAAAACCAATCACTGGTTTTTTTTCTTCATCATAAGTCGTCCTTGCATAGCCTACAACCCCACCTGCTGGGCCTGATAAAATGGCTCGAGATCCACAAAATCTTATTAAATAATAATCAATTTTAATCAGCTGTAATTTTTTATGCAAATACCATGGATAATAAATCTACTGCTTACTTATTCATTGGTGTAAGGCCACCGTCAGATTGCATAAATAAAACATTAACACCCTTCAAAAATATAATAAAAGTATTTATATTAAACAATAATTCATATTTAATTTTATATTAAAATTACTTACATTTAAATTATTTTTAAATCCACTAGAGAAGCTTTGTACATATTTCTTAATACAAGGTGTAAGATAAGCATCTGCACAAGCTAAAAGAAGTTACATATAATTTAATAAATCAGCCAGTTTTTGTAGTATTGAATATAAAGAATCAATTAAAAAATACAAATTATTGAAAATAAAGTAAATTATTTATTTGTGTATAATTATAGAAAGGAATATCATTATAATATAAAAATGAGATTATTTTTAAATATTAATATGAAAATAAAAGATTTTTCTTTGCTAAGATAAACAAAGACAATCAAAACACTAAAGTAAAAGAGAATATTACTTTTACATAAATTTTTTAATATATATGCTATGTATATAACTGAAAATATGTACTCAAATTTTAAGATANCCATTCTAGTTTAGATACATCAATATCAAGAGAAGAAGATATTTTTTCATTTGTTTCCTAAAAATAAAATAATAAAAATCATTGAATTATCGAATTGAAAGATTATATTATTTCTCCATCAAAGAAAAAATTAATTTACTTTAAAATAATTAAAATATTACATATTTAATAAAAAATAAATAAATATTTAGCTTTCATTTTAAAAAATCACGTGTTTATTTGATCTGAGAAAATTATGGGTTCTATAGCAAATAAAAAGTTTTATCTAGCACATGTATATATGACCATAATAGAGTTTACCAACTTAAATGGAATTGGAGAATGATACTGCAATCCAAAATCCTCATACAGTCTCTAATATCATCACGATTTTGTCTTAATTGGCTTTAAGTCTAATAATGGTTTATTATTACATGCTTGTAAATTAAAGAGAGAATAAAAAGACTAAATCAAGACAATGGAGCATTGTTCTCAACAATGTTTGAAAGATGATGATTTTTAATTTTTTATCTTTTCCAAATTTTCAATTGCATTAAATAAACATTATATTAACAAGTAGCACATGATCAAAAGAATATGTTAAATACAGTAGATAAATGTCTCTAGTTATAGATTTCAACCCATCTCTTGTTTCTTTAGTATTTTTAGTTCTTAATCTTCTCTAGACAACTTTAATTAGTCAGAAGACCAAGATTTTAATAATATCCTTTGATTGGTCAAATTGATGAATTCTTCAGTTTATTGGTTATAGTCATGGGGAAAAGTATATAAATGTCACTTAGCTGGAGTTTAGATTTTTAATGAGTAATTATAATTGACCATATAAACAATATATTGGCTTTAATAGAGTATAAATCAAGCATGGCCAACATATGGCCCACAAACGGTAAATGTGGCCTGAGTAATCGATTTATGTGACCTGCAATTAATCTTTCAATATTAGCTACTCAAGTCAGAATAAATTAGCTGAAAATTCTAATGCCAAAAATAAAAAAAAAAAAAGGTCAACAATTTGCTGTCCAGTTATCCGGTTAGAGTTAATACTCCATTACAAATCTCTTAAGTACAGCATAGAACGTTGATAATGCATAATAATGTGAAAAATGTATCTGTAATCTCTATGTACAATTTAGTCTCTATGGGTTGACACCACAATGAGATCTCACACCACCTCAAAATCTTCCTAGGGCAGCCTCTGGTTCGGCCCGTTAAAAAAGTTTTTTCCAATTTGGCCTGGGGGCAAAAACTGTTGGCCACCTCTGGTATAAACTAATAAAATCAGAAAAGTTTAGAAGTTTTAAGCTAGCTTGAAAAATCCAAAACTTTTTTTATTTAAAGGAAAACAGGTTTTGAATTTCTACTTTTACTTTTTTTTTACTCTTATAGAATGATTTAAAGGATAATTTAAAAAATAAAAACTCTTTAAAATTATCCTTTTTTAAAAGAATTAAAGAATTATATAGCAAAATTTAAATAAAAAGTAGATTTTGTTCTAAATTTCTAAATACATCTATCTTTTCTACTTTTTTAAAATCATAAAAAATAGAAATACAGTAGGTGATCAGTTAAGGAAAATAATCTGTTCCAAGACCATGTTCACTATCTGAATTGTTCATTAACCAACTATCGACTTACTATAGATTTTTGTGGGAATTTGATTAATTCATTCTGGAGACCCCAAAAAATAAATAGAAAATTATATACTTTCTTATTAGGCTATGCTAGACTATAATAAACTGAAAGCAATTTCTCCATATTTTCATGGATGGTACTGTACATCTTTGTTTCTCAGATGCGAGTTTTGTTACTCCTTTATCTGCTTGAGTCTTTTTTATTATATCTTTCTTAGCTAAGATTGTATCTACTGTAGACCTGTTGAAGTCATCTGTCTACAACAGTGATTCTCAAACTTTTTCGATCCACCGCCCCCTTTGTTCCATAAAGTTATACCCAATGCCCCCTAACCCATTTTCTCTTGTGTGAGAAAAGAATTGGAAATATTCTTAGGAAAACTTTTCTATGAATCTCACACTTTGTGCCCTTACTGTACATTGTTCTCATCATCTGGAAACCATTAAATGCAATGTTTCCTCTGATCAGCCCCAATTTTACCTTTGGTCACCGTTCAATACCCTGCCTCCAGCGCCCCCTAGATCTATTCATCGCCCAGAAGGGGGCGTTATTGCTTACTTTGAGAAACGCTGAGCTAAAATAAAAGTCAATGTGTTAGAAATATTCAAGTTGTGACCTTCAATAAAAAATAAAAAATATATAAAATGTCAACATTTTATATATATTCCATCGAATTTTTATATATAGAATTTGTCTGCCGTCGCCCCTCTATATTTCCTTAACGCCCCCCAATTCTCTTTGAGCCTTCTACTGCCCCCCTGAAAGCCTCCAGCGCCCACAAGGGGGCGTTATCGCCCACTTTGAGAAACGCTGGTCTACAATATCAGACATCTGTCCATCCTTCGCTATTATCTCTTACTTAGTTTCTATAGTGAACACAGTTCTTGATATTCCACTCTTTTTATGCCCCATAATATTATCAGTTTTTTAAATAAAAAGTTCAGAAAAGCACTTACAAAAATTCACTGAACAGAAATTAACTAGTGCAAAAAGTGTTATGTATACAACTGTGAAAGTCTCATTCCATAAACCATTTATAGATGCCATTAAAATATAGTTTTACAAATCTTAAACGCAGCATTGCTTCTTCTTGTGTTTGTTCTATCAGGTGTTCATTATCCAAACATGTGTTTGTTTGAACATAAAAATCTTTTGCGAAAGTGTTCGTTGTCTGATTTGTTTGCAGTCCAAACTGTTTGATAACCAATCACCCACTGTACAAAAGTCATACTTTTAAAAATTATATTTTTTGTGTGTGACAAATAAAACTTCTAATTAGATATTATCAATATAAGAGGTATTTGCATAAAATAAAATTAAAGTAAAATCTATTTGTCTAATCACTTTACGATTTGTATCTAGCGATGATGATAAATAAATGATAACATTAAGGAAATAAAACTACAATTAATTTGAAATTCTGGTTCTATTGATTCCAACGTTAAAAGAACATACTAAAACAATAAAAATATCCATAATTTGAAGATTTATTAAATAGGAGTATAAAAAATAATATTTATTATTAATTAATAGTAATTCATCCATTGTTTTTAATACTGTCTTTAATAGCTAGTTTATAATTGAAATAACAAATGTCAGCAATTAATATACAGCAAGAAATTAATGATTAAACATTAATAATTTCAAATTGCAATGATTAAGACATAACAATAACTAATAATAATTATGCATTATCAGCTGCATGTTGAGATTGATAATAAAAAAGACAACTTAAAAATGCTTACTAACTTGAAGATAATAATAATTATAGCTCTGATTATGATACACAAAGTTTTATAGTGTATTTTAACTAATAATTAAAATTCTTATTCAATATCTCTTGAGATATGCTAACTCTGATAACATTAAGCAACTGATAACAATCTTCATAATTACAATAAGCAGATACTGCTGTATATAAGATATATTTTTCAACAATTCTGAACTAAAATTTTTTATAAATTAATTAAAATATATTTTTACCTGTATATCCACGAGGAATCATTCTAACCATAGGCATAACTTGACATGAAAGAGATACGTGTTCAAATCCTATAGCTCTAGCCAATTCACCAACAGCAATTTCATGTCCTTGATAACTAGAAATAACAAAATTTTTAATGAAATTACTATAAATTTATATTATATAATAATTAAAGCAAAATTATAACTCTTACATATAGGAATGTGCAAGAACAACTGCTAAACTTTTAATACCACGATTAAGAACTTGTTGTAAATCATGTTTTAATTTTTCAATATCTGAATTAACAGAAGACCAAATTTCAATCTAAAAAAGAAATTTTCAACATTTGATTATGATAAAATATAATAATTATTAATAAAATTATAGAAAAAATAGTATGATTAATATTGCATTAATCATACTATTTTTTTCTATAATATGATTAATCACAATGCAATATGGATTTCTTTTTGTTAAAAGAAAAGGGATATTTCTTATAGATAAAACACAACAGTACTTTTACCAAATCTTTTTGTTGTAGTTATAATTTCACACTTTCATAGAGGACCAAAAATTATCAACACAGTTTTATCGGAAATGTAATTTTCAGCAAAATTGTGTAGGGAAAGCAGCTGATACTTTTATCTTTATTTTGCAAGAAATCAATATATACACTATTTCCATACAAATAAGAGTATGTATTTTATAAGTAAAAATAGCTTGTTTTGAAGTTTTTGAAACACACATCCTGCTCGGCTTATAAGAGCTTACCTCACATATAAGAGCAAACTCATGTGTGCCAGCTTGTTTTGGCTTATAAGAGCACTGTACTGCTGTGTCAATCAATGTAAATTAATCTACATGTAGTAACTATTCATTGACATCTCTGTGATAATCATTATTAAAAATAAAAAAGCTTCCAATATTATAAAAGTTTTTTAGAAACAGTGAAATTTTTTTAGGTACTTTGCAGAATATTCTGCCAATTTTGCCATCTTTAAGAACATGCTTTTCTTCACTCATATGTAAGATCATGCTTTTATAATCACAAAATTATAGCAAATATGTCATTGTTGTTAAATATTATTATCATTATTTTAAAGCTCATAATTAACTGTCATCAATATTGCTAGTTTAGGAAATATTTTAATGGCTTTTAAATTTATTATTAACTGTTAATGCTTTTAATATTTATCATAAATTAAATTAATAAATTTTTGACATTAAATAAAATTTTCGTTTTTGAATTATTATATTTACATCATATTTTAATTGATAGTCTTAATATATCATATCATGCATTTCATCATTTAAGCATTTAAAGATAAATTTAAACTTATGGCTATGAGGATTCTGTTTAAATATCTAATATTTTCTGAATATTCTATAGTTTGTTACCATTATATATTACATTTTTTTGAAGCGTTAATTAAAATTTAGATGATTTATTTTTTAAGGTAATCCATAATGCAATACACCTTCCAATTCAAATTTTCAATGGTAATATATTGATTGTTTTTTTTTTATATTTCCATTACATGCTATGCATGTAATAAAACTATTGTGCTTACTGAATATAATTATATATCTATCTATTAACTATTGCATACATTTGGTTTAATTTATTATGTGTGAAAAGATATTGACATTACTTCTTCACCAGTTACTCCTACAGTTGTGGGAGATTTAGTATTAAGTTCACATTTTTCTTGTTTAAAGACAACTCTTTCTTCCACTTCAACAACTTCTTCATATAACACTTCAGGACAAATGATTTCCTAATACAATAATAAATCGTACATTGACATTAGAAAAATTTATTACAGAAAAAATAATAAACTTTTAATAATTCATTTAATAATGCATTTTAAATATAAGTACATACAGCCTTAATTATCAAAAAATGAATAAATAACACTTATGATAATGCTTTTATCAATTTGATATTATTCCTAATATTAACCTTTAACTATTTAAGTTCATTTAATATAAACAAGTGATGATTACTTTCACAAACTACAGCAGAAAACAATTATAGATGCCAATGTGAGTAGCAGGGGGCCACTGGGGTGAACCCTAATGACCACTTAATCTGCATGGATTGGAAAGACCTGCTCTCGGTTGTCGGATGTCATAGGAGGGCAAAAATAAGTGAGTGGGGAGGAGTTGGAAGTCGTGACAAGGTGTCCAATTGATTACATGGGTAGAAATAAACTAACACATTTAATAAACAGATAAGAAATTATACATAAAGACAATAAGTATAACCCGCACGTAAAGAAAATAAAAATCTATTCTATACTTTAACCTAACCTAAAGCCTAAGATTGAGAAAGACCTCACGTTGGAGAGAGAGCTAATTTATGGCAAGGGTTTACCTCGTAGGATACGATCTCATCGTATAGGGCATTGATCAAACATTCTGTGATCATCATCTTCTAAGCGAAGTGCCCTTGGAAGGCTATGTAGAGCGATGTCCCCTTCTGTTCATTCAGCTAAGTCTGTATAAGGTGTTTGCTCCGTCGCTCTTTGACTGTAGAGTTCTTCCTGGTGGTTTTCGCTTGGAGGGTTCTTCGGTTAACCTCTTCGAAAAGTAATTCCAGCGTATACCGAGAGAATGGGAAATATTCTAAGTCCTTTACCTCATATGGAGCGGCGATAATGAGATTCATAGATCCTGAGGTGGAGAGGGCTGAAAGAGTTCGCTTCGTTGCTTCTTCCCCGACAATCGCTGTCGAGGTATTGGATCATTCCCCTTTTTACCCTTTTAGTGTGGGAGAAATCTGGGATTTTGACAGTTCTCTTTATTTATGATCGTCTCCCCCGTCATGGGTGACGACATTAGAGACATCTCTTGACCAATAGGTATTAAATTCGTCATCACCTGGGGAGATGACTGACCATTTTTGGTAATGTTTCTTGCTGTACAATCGACCTTTGTAGGTGACCTCTTGTAGTTAATCTGGACACTGCAGGTCTCTGGGGAGCTTCCGCGGTCGACTCGGACGACTTCGTCCGTCAAGAAGGTCATTGAATTGCATCGTTTCTATCACTGTCCGGGGTCTATTCCTCAGGCAATGGGGTGAGAACGGAAAAAATAACAGAAATAATGATGAAAGAAGATATTTATAGGACATATTTGTTACCTAGAATTCTCATAAGAGAATCAGATTTTCACACCAACATCTATAATTGTTTGTTAATTTAAAGACAGAAAAGTAATTATTTGATATTTCTTTAAATCTTTAACAATTACAACCATATTCTACAGTCTAAACTCTCTATAACTGAATTTCCACTAAAACAAAATTCAGTTTAATCTTACAACACCAAACGATCGCCTAAATATCGGGCTATAATATGGCTAATTAAATGATTGGAATAAAGTAATTTGACACTAGAGGTAGACGTTAGGCGCCATCTCTTAATTAAATTAATAATTAAAATTAAATAAATAAATCAATAAATAAATTTAGAATCTTCTGGAATAAAAGAACTGGCCCGGGGCGGGACTCGAACCCGCAGCCTCCGCTTGCCGTGCGGCGCGCTTACCAGTTACGCTACCCAGACCCTCGAGCTAGTCTTCGCTTCCAGAAGTATATTAGATTTAGATATAACCTTACTTGGTTAAATACATCACTGACTGGGGACGACTCCTTCGCCCACGGCCATAGCGGCACTCAGCCAGCTAACGCAACACCCGGCGAGGTATATATATATATANTAAACTAGCTTATTAAAGAAAATAATAAAATAAATAATAATATATTTTTCATACCAAGTCAAATATTTTAGGTCTAGCTTGATTTCCAATAAAAAGTAAATCTCTAAATCCTGCTGTTATAGCTAATGCCATTCTTTCTCCCTTTCTTTCTAATAAAGCATTTGTTGCAACTGTTGTTCCCATTCGAATCCATTCTAGTTTAGATACATCAATATCAAGAGAAGAAGATATTTTTTCATTTGTTTCCTAAAAATAAAATAATAAAAATCATTGAATTATCGAATTGAAAGATTATATTATTTCTCCATCAAAGAAAAAATTAATTTACTTTAAAATAATTAAAATATTACATATTTAATAAAAAATAAAGTATCTTTATTACATTTTAATGAGAATCATTGTTTAGGGCTGTTATAAAGCAACTAAAATTTAGTTTTACAGGCAATGCCACTTTAACTAACTAGATATTTGTTTTAAATTTATGACATAACAATTATATGCTGATGTTTTACACATATTATTAACTTGTAATTTTCATAAATATATTTTTTAGGATCTGCATAGTTACATAATTTGATAGACCTAACAATAAGTATTTTGAAACATCATTTATATAATTATTTTGATGTTCATTATAATAAATCTCCGTTATTATTGATAATATTTTAAAAATTGCTCATTAAAAACTAATAAAAATTTATTATTTATTTAAAATAAAATAATGAATGTAAATAAACGGATTATAATTAAATGATGTTAAGTGCATATAGTATAATCTGCATAACATCTATATTACAGATTAAAATCAAGTGAAAGATGAATCACAAAATCATGTTATATTTCAAGATTATGCTAGTTTTTATCTTATTGCGAAATCATTTTTAAATATTAAAATTATACGACATATTTTTATTTATCATAATGCTGAAAACCAAAATAAAGACATAAAATATCTTCTAACTTTCAAAAATACATGGTAGAATAAAAATAAATAAAATTTTTAATATAAACTTTTTTTGTTAAAATTGAAAATACTCAAATAAGACTTCATTCAAAGTAAGTATCTTCAACAAGTTCAATATCATTTGTTAAAAAGTATTAAAAGCTATTTTTTGTGATACATTTAAGGGTTCCAGTAGTTATAGTACTTCAGTCTTGGCTTATGTTGATTGTTCTTGGTCACTTCATCTGACCAAGAAGGGCATATGCATACTTTCCCATTCTCCTTATTCCCTTAATTTTGCTCCTACAAACTTTTATCTGATCCCAAAAATGAAAGAGTTGAAGGATACAGATAACAAGTAGCAGATTGAAAGCTGCAATGACATAAGTCATTAAAGATATCACAAAAAATGATGTTAGCAGAAAAAGTGTAGATACAGGAGTTTACTTTGAAGGTAGTATGGTGTAAGAATTTCTGTATATTGTATAATAAATCTGTGACAAATATTTGATTTATTTTTTGCTCTACTATAAATATATCTATATCATCATTAATTGATAATATACATAAATAAGAATTTTAAAAAATATATGAATTAATTATAAACAAACTTTGACTTTAAACAATTTCCATATGCAAAAATAATCTTTGCTCAATCTCCAAAACTATTTATTTGCAATTCAAAATAAGAAATAAAGCTACATCAACTGTCATATAACATCGGGCTATATATTGGTGATAATAATTATAAATTTCTAATAAATTTGATCCTAGAGGGAGATGTTAGATGCCATCTCATATTAAATTTAATAATTATAATTTAATTAAGTAATTTTTAGATTAAACTGAAAGAAAAGAATTAGCCCGGAGCAGGACTCGAACCCGAAACTCCGAATTGCCATGCAGACATGTTGCCAAGAAGAAATAAAGGTCTTTAAGTAGCATTTATGTAACAAAAATGTAACAAAAAGATCATTCTTCAAGAATATAATTTTGGTTTCAGTCAAAGATTGGTAATCTTTCTTTACAAGAAAGGCCAGTTTTTCAAAATTTAATTACAATTTTACAAATTACAAATTTAATTTAATTACAAAAACTGAATTACAATGATATTCCATTAATCCAGCATTGTCAGGACTGACACAGTGCCAAGTTACCAAATATGCTGCATTATTGGACAGTGGAAGTTTTTCTGGTTTTTTCTATCTCATGGACACAGTTTTACACATGATGTATAAAGCTGTAAAAAAACAACCTTTTATGATTTTTTAATATGCCATTTCAATTTTTCCAGGCTATTCTGATTCTTAACTGGCTTAAAATAAGAACATACTATTCTTACTTTGTGCTTTGTACACTTTTATTGCATATAAATACAAACATACTCTAATTATCAGAGTGCATAGCATGTACTATAGCTGTTTCTGAGATAATTATCAATTCCAAGTGTGCTAAATATTTCTGCTTCTCATATTAAACTTATGATCTAATGTCTGAAACAATCTTTAGAAAAATCATGTGTGAGCTAATTGCATCATATCATCTTAGAATTTGTCATTTCTAAAAGGAAAATCTGCACTCCTTTCAAAGAACTGCATGTTTTGAATGTTTTTATATGAAAATCATAATCCTGCACATACCCAGTGCACTGATAATCCTCCAACAATAAGCTCAACATGCTGGCTTATCTGGTTTGTCAACATACCAGATGCCAGGTTAACAGAATTTCACAATACCAAAAAAATGGAGGATATGTGAATAAAAACTAAATTTTAAATATAATACAATTGTAGTTAATGATATCTACTTTTAAGATGTGGCCATAATAAATCATGCATTATGATAATCACTTTTAAAGAAACAAAAATTGAGAAAAAATATTTAGAATGAGATGTCATTCAATAAGAATATAAACATTTTAAATAAAATAAGTATAATAATCCTTTCTAAGATTATGGCATATTTGGCAGACTTTTAATTACAAACTATACTCTCTTGTGCTGGAATTTCATCTTTTCATTATTATTGCTTTATATACTTGTGAGTGCTCACAAGTATATAAAGCAATATAATAGTGCTATAATATGCCAAGGCTAGATAAGAAGCATATTATAGCACTATTGCTTTATTTATTTAATACTATTTTTAAATTTATTTTCTTCTTCATTCTATTTACTTTTAACTTTTTTTTTACTCCCAATTTATTTTATATTTTATATATTTAGTTATTTTATAATAAATAACAAAAAGAATTGTAGAAACAAACAAATAAATAAAATGAACACAATATAACGCTCCAGCTATTATTTAAAGTAACCAATAACATTTTTGATCCAGTTTAATGGATCTTTTTCAATTGGATTTTATTTATTGGTCATTCTAATAGACTTCTCTGATAACAGCCTCATTTTAAATTAATTCCATTAAAGAGGGCCATATTTCAAGTGTGTTTCTCTCATATTCTCTTCATATTTTCCTACTCTACAATCACATTTCATTCCATTACATCTACAGCTGAACATCTATTGGTCACAAGTACATCTGTACAGCTTTCACACTGTTAATTAATAATTGTGTACAATGGAAAAAAGCTTTCTTGCCACAAAAATTTTTAAGCTCCAGAAAATTGATCCTGTCAATTAAACAACCATAGTTGAAAAAATTTTATGTTATGTTTCTATGTATAGGCTGTGGAATAGCTCACAGTAAACTTTTCACAAAACCATATTATTTCGCCAGCCTATGTTATCACTCAAGATGTTCTGTATAGTAAGTGAGCAAAGCCAGAAATATGAGTAAGCAGGTGGAGCTGAAAGCCAGAAATATTCTCAAAGTATCATGTGTAGCTTCAGAGCCATGGGCTATAAATCCCTATACAAATACTAAATGCATTTGTATACAGAGTGAGACCAAGTTCATAGTATGTATTAATATGTAAATTACAGTGACATTAGCAAATGACATTAGCGACATCACCTATAAGAGGATGCATCATTCTGTTGTCATTGAGCTGCCATTTCATTCAACATGAAAAAATGAACTACAGAACAACACATCTTTGCAGTAAAGGCTTATTTCAAAATAGTAGTTGCTGTACAGTGTGTATTCAGTTAACACTTCAACTTAGGTTGTCATGAATATATGCCAGATGCTCACACCATTCATTACTGTGCCTATAATCATAAACCAAGATGGAGTGAAAAGCCAGTGCAGACATTGATAATGATTGAAACTGCTGCAATCAATCAAACTGCAATTACACAAAGCCCAACAAATCTTGGCAATGGCTTTGCAAATTTCAAACATTCTGGAAAATCTTGAATCAGGACCTTACTTCCATCCTTAAAAACTGCAAGTCATACAAGAACTTAAAAGTCCAAGATAGAATGCAAGCAGTTTTGAACAATATGCAATTTACTTCTTCGGAATTGAGAGTTTACAGTCATTGGGATAGCATCTAATGATTTCTTTTTTTGGAGGTACTTGAAGCAAGAATTCTTTCAAACATGTCCTGCCACCATCTTGGAATTGAAAGATGCTGTTATTACTATTCTTGTAGCTACAGTACAAAAAGTAATAAACAGTTTCCAATGTTGCCTTGAAGAATGTATAGTGTGGCATGGCAGTTATTTTCATTCAAAAGCAGATAGGTAAATGGCACTCATTTGAATATTTGGCACTGAATGTAATAAATAGTATTTGTTCACTTGCAATGTGTTTTAAAAGATGCTATGAATATGGCTAAATACAACACAATAGATTGAAATAAACAAACTTTGCCTTAATTGAATCATTGAACAATATAATTATGAAATTATTTATATTAATATTAAAACTTTAAAAAATGGTAAAAAACTGGAGCTAAATTGATTGGATTCCAGTTTTGGTGTTTGTTAGTACAAGAGCTTATGCTTATAATCAGAGCCGGCCCTACCATAGGGCAAAAGGAGCAGCCGCTCCAGGCGCTAAGTCCTAGGGGGCGCCTCAGTGGTAAAGAAAATTAAAGGGTATAAATTTGGGACAACCAAGGGCAGTGGTGTAGCAAGGGGGTGTATCAAGCACCGGGCGCCACTCGCAGAGGGGCGCCCAAATGGTCTTCAAGACAAACTATATGTGTTTCTGGAGGGGGGCGCCAATAAAGTGTCGTGCCCCGAGCGCCAGTTATGTTTGCTACACTACTGACCAAAGGGGCGCCATAATAGGATCTCGCTCCATCATAAAACTTGCCTCGGGCCGGCACTGCTTATAATTTGTGTGAAAAATTGCCTTTTATAATTGTAATTCAAAAAATAATAGCTATATAATCAAAATATCAAAAAGAATTTAAAATAGTTTGGCTGTATATGATTTGAAATAAAAATCTCTGAATTTTCTAAGATGAATTATTATTATAATTTATAATTGATATTTTAACAAATACAAATTCAAAGCTATATTAGTTTCACTGAATTCATATATATTTTTACTCCATCATGTAAAAAAATAGAAAATATATCAAATTCATCTCAAGTTTGAATCCATTTAATATAACAGGTAAATAGAGAGTCATTTGTAACTGATGATTAAATCAATCTAATACATGATTATATATATTATAACTATTGCAATCAGCAAAGAGCATATACATGATGCAGCTATTTGCCAATTATACAATTAAGATATATCGTCAGAAATTTTTGCAAGCATTTTTATTCCATATCAAAAATGCTAGTAAATTTACTTGCACATAACTTATTTTAGAATTTTTTTTCAACTCTAATTGAGATATTCTTATTTATTAAGATGATTGTTCTAGCAGATTTATAATTTTATCACATATAATGAATGACAGATTTTAAATATTAATTAAAATTTCACTAAAACATAAATTTATACCAAAATACAGTGACTACAAAATCTATGTTCGTGCAATCTCTTCCATTCTATGCACAAATTTTAGTTTTTTATTTCTTCCGGTTATCTTCCACATTGACAATTAGAGATCTTCAAAGGAATTCTTGTATGTATGTAGTAAAATGGAGTTTAAAAACTTTCTTTTTCGTAATACCTCGAAGCAAATTATCACATTCTCAAGTCCAGACTTTGAAGAAGTTACAATATTTCTGCCATACCGAAACCCTACTAAAATAAAATAAAAATAAATATATGACACAATCTCACACATAAAAATACTGCAGTCACTGCCTATACAATTTCTGATGAAAGTTTGTGATAATTACATCTTATAGCAAATACTCAAAAATGATTTCAAAGAAAACTTTATCTTCTCATATTAAATTTCCAATAAAATAGATTAAAAGTAATATTCATGCAATAGAAGTTTATCATATTACAAACTATAATATGGGGTTGATGTCTTATGTATTTTTTCTTCATCTCACCTGTTCTATGATTCTTCTAATGCCTTCAGTTGGAGCATCCTCGTAATTATTTGGATCTACAGATAAAAGTTTCATCACACGAATATTTCCATTGGGACAATGTGCATAGATGTCTGTAAAAGTCCCACCTCGGTCGATAGCAAATTGAAATCCCTTCATTTTGGTACTCATATTCACTCAATTAATTCGTTATTAATGTATTTATCCTCGCGATTGTTATCACTATCATTTAACTACTTACGTAATACACGTGTGTGTTCTGTAATGAAATGCACATAGATAAACACGTGCATCGATAACAATGCCCTCTATTAATTTCAACGAGTTATTAATGAGTTTCATTAATCCGATCGAACATTTTTCGTCGGCTTTATACCAAATATATATATAATTTTTAATATTGTAATTCAAGCATTTCTCGCTTGTGTACGGAAGCGCTGGTGTAGCTGAACGAACAGCTGTTTTGTCACGTGATTGATCACATTGTAAAGATTAATTNCAAACATGTTTTTGATCCACAGGGTGAGTTCAATTATTTATTTCCCGCCTAAATTTATGTCAATTATTAAAAACAATCTTTTAAAACGACATTTTCATTTAAAAAACTTAGCGAGTTCCGTCTGTTTCAATGGACATTTTAAAGGAAATTTTTGATTTCTTACCGCAATAACCGTTTTTTTTTTATTATTATTAACAATTTTCATTTTTAAATCGAATTTTACTCCGTACAATAGGAAGTATAAGTTTATATTTTACATTATTAATTACTAAAGGAAAACTTCTATATAAATGTAATTAATAAATAAAACCTAATGATGAAATTTAGGCTACTTTACTAATATACATGAAATCAAACTGTATGGAATTGAACTGATGCCATCCATTTTTCCTTCAGAGAACTTCATAATTTATCATTTTTTATAATACAGTACAGTAGAACCTCGAAAACTCGGCCTAATGTGGACCGAAGGGTGGCCGAGTTTGTGAAAATGCCGGGTTATCGGGAATGGGGTTTAAAAAAATAAGTACGAGTTTTTCCTCAGAAAATACTGTACTGTACTTGTATGTATTGTTTACTTGAGAATATAACAGAGAATAAACTGCCCAAATACCCTTAAACAAAGGAAAAGTACGTCCTTTATGAAGGCATAGAGCCTTTACTATATGAAAATGAAAATTAATGAATACACTGTGTACAGTAATTTACCTGATAAGACAGACCTCAGAAAAATACTTTATGAGAGCTTTTATACTTTTATAAAGCTGTCTATAATGAAAATTAATTAACTAAGGATTTTTTTGCCCTGCCAGGGTGTGGCCGAGTTATCCGGAGTGCCGGGTTATCGAGAGCCGAGTTTTCGAGGTTCTACTGTATTTAATTATTATTTAATTAATTATTTCGTTTATAAATGAATTTCTTCTGTAGTTACAATGAAAAGTACGTTATTGATTGCATATGATCCATAAATTTATCCACGAAATCGCTTATTTCATATGTACAGTATATAATTTTGATAAAATGATGAAATTTTTACGAAATTTTACAAAAGGAGGGTTATGGAATGAATTCTTTCTGTTTGCATATATTATAGAATAGAATAAAAGTTTAATTTTGCAATAGAATTTCCTACTCTTTTCGTATTTGACTAGTTTCTTTGCATTCTGAAGTGGCAATTTATATCTATTTTATGTGGCATAATAGTTTATTTGATTAGACTTAAGATTAAACTGTAAATCAATTTAAGTAACTTAAGTAACTTAATAAATTACATTGATATAGAACACAGCGTATTTACTTGCATGTACAAAATATTCTATAGGAAAAAAGAGTCTAACACTGTACTGTACATTTTATTACATTAAAAAATATTGTTTCTGTAAAATAATTTAAATAATTTCATACGATAGTCTTTAGAATTAACATTTACCGCTGTATATTTATACACATGATGCTTAGAGGCTCATACAGAAGCCTCTAATCATTAAATCATGCCTGATGTTAAAGGCCTCTGTATGAGAATTATAAGCATCAGGCAAACATTAATCTGAGTAAAAATAATTATTGTTATTATTGCAATTTTTCTATTAATTTTCAGCTTTTATTAATTATTAAAAAGCCCATTTAACAGGTCCATTTAACAGAAGCTGAGACCAGAAACATAGGTTCAATTTATACATTTTTCTAAATTATGCCAAAATATACTGATTAGAAATTAAAATATAATAAAATTATCGAGAAAAATTGCATTTTTAAGAAGTAAAAAATATATAGCCTATATATAGTAAAATCTTTCCAAGACCGAACTTGAATAAAACGAAAACCTGATATATTGAAAAATTTCTAAGATATATTTAATGAATTAAATTGATGGATTGTACAAATATTTACCCCATTCGTTACAGAGTTTGTACAGTGAAACCTGCATAAGCCGATACTTTTTACGGTTTTCCAGGTTTGTGTTTACAACAGGTTTTTCTTAACATAGAAAATCGTTTACGTAGGTTTCCGTTTTATTCAGGTTTTGTCTTGGACAGATTTTACTGTATTTATTTAGCCTATTTTGGAGACCTCAAAAAAACTTTTAAATAAACTAAAGGCCTGGAATGACCCCGGCAACTCTTACTCTGTATGAAGCCCTGCATATTCTAAAAATAATAATTACATAAAATCGCGTAATATTAAAATAATAATAATAATAATAATAATATTTTATAAAGTTCTATTTTAAGAAAGATATTGCACAATTTGAGGAAATTCTGAGGAAATTTAATTTAATCAGGAATTCCGTATAGAGTGATAAACCGGGAATTGAATAGTCCAATACGAGGATAAACTAATGAAAATATACCTGAGAAATTCTTAATTTTTGTATAAAATTAACGAAATTGAAGATTTCAGAACTTTTTCTTATGAAATTCTTAATATTTTTCTTTAAAAAATCTATTAAAAAACGTAATTTTTATTGGTCAAACAAGTACAAATTCAGAGAAGTAACTACTAGATAAGGAATTAAGAAGCGTATTAAAGCTTCGAAGTTCTTCTTTCTAACAATAAAAAGAGCATTTAAAGTCGTTAATTATACAGTAAATTCAATTTTTATATCATTTTACAGTATAAAAACTGATTATAACAAGGTAAGTAATTGTTAGATTTCATTTCCCGCAAACATCCGTCTATCTAATCGTTGCTAACCGTCAGGATGTGAGAGAATGTAGTTAACCTTCCTGCGTTAGATAACACTAACTATTCACTCTTCTATCGCTTCTACATATGAAAAAAAATTAATAATAATTAATTTTAAAACGATTCCAACGACAGAATTTACTAAAAATAACCCATTTTCCATCATTGATTCTTAATTAAAAGTCAGAACGGTGGCTTAGAATTTAACTGCTTCTCGGGGTGGAAGAAGAAGTTGTTGGCAAGTGTCGAATGCAAAATATGGCGAGGAATCTAACAGCGGCCAGTTGGCGGATATCCCGTGAAAGTAAGCGTGTGGACACAGAATCAAAAGATAAAACGTGACACGTGACAGGGGAAGGAGCAAGGGCTAGACTTCTCCTGTCATGTGACGTGATAAAGGGCGCCTGATAAAACAAGCGAATGCATAAATACTTGCTTTCAACAAGCAATATTTTAGAATTTATTTTTCATTATTATATTATTATTATTTTTTAAAATAAATTACAACTTTAAATATATTTTAATACGTTTAATGTAAAATAAATTGAAAAAAATTGAAGAAATAACTTGATAAAATCAATATTATTTGTCATACTTTCTATTAAAATATTGTTTAATTATCAAGAAAATGTTATTAAATTTTTTTTTCTCTTCTTTTATTTATTTTTTAATTTATAAACGTTTTAATTAACAATTAAAATAAATTAATTAATTTATGATAATTTTTTATAGCTATTAAAAGTTATAAAAAAAATTAAACGAAGGGGAGTAATTTTTCTCTCATTTATCACTTCCATCCCAACGTTTAACTAATTTATTTAATTTTGTAATAAAAAATTGTCATAAAAATTTTTGATTTTTCTGCGATTTATTCCTTTCCTCTTTTCTGTTTTATGTTGAGGAAGCCTACAAATAAATTCATTTCACTAGACTTAATAATTTAATTCTTTGATTCCATTCTTTAATTATCTCCCTTATAATAACTTTAATTTTATCCCCATACAGAACAATTTTAGTTCGTTAACAATGAAATTAATTTAATTGTTAATTTAACCGGATTCTTTAAGTAAAATCAAGAGTAAAAACTATCAAAAATTCAAATTTTTTATAGTTTTTCTCTTGATTTACTTATATAAATATGCATTAATTAACAAACACGCAGAACCGTTTTTTTAGAGTCTAGAGGAGGGTTGAGAACTGTATTTTTTGGGAAAATTTCGCGTGTTCTGCACGTTAATAAGTGAATTTTATAGAATAAAAGTTGGATTAACAGTTTAAATATTAAAATAGCTCATCACATCCTACTCCGTTCGTTAGATACGATACTGATTTAAACAATTTCTTCTAATTTTACTTCTAAAATTCCTTAAAATCCTTTAAAAAGTCCTTAAAGTTAACATTATTTAATAAAAATTCGGGTTTTCGTCTATAAAAACGTAATTAAAAACGTCAAAGTTACAAACATTAACTGGTAATTAGCATTATGATAAATAACATTGTTATCGATTGAAATTCCTCGCCCATTAACGCTGTTTTAAACACATCAAAGTATATATATTTTATTGTAAAAATTTCTATATTTTCAAATAGAAAATTTAAATTAATTAAAAATTTTTCTCGATTATCCGTGCGTAATCAGCATTCTCAGATTATTATAATTTAAAAATAAACATAAAAAAATCTTTTAAATAAAATTTTAGTATTAACATTTATAAACATTTTATTCGATGTTTAAACAGGAAAAGCATAAGTGATGACTTTTACCGGATTTCCGGTTTGAAGCGAATTTCCGATGTAAAGTTTACATATAAATTAAATCAGGCGATCTCTAAATAATATTAAAATAAACTTAATTTTTGGTTTCAAACCGCAATTATTTATAATTTTAGTTTCCATTAGAAATTTAGTGATTTCCTCTTCGATTTTTATGGAGAAAACATCGATGAATCATTCGAATTTAAACCCGAAGAGGATTGAAAAAACAATATTGTTATTGCAACCGCAGAAGAGTATAGGAGCCGTATTCATGAATTGCCATTCAATGTCCTTCCCAAATCGTGACAGGTATTGCCCAGTCACGTGAACAAGTTTGATGCATCAGTGAATCGGACTCCGGCCACGTGATCCGGATCACATCTCGTTTCGGATATAAATAGAGGAAATAATCAATGGTTGATAATGGTAGAAAAGGTCGTTGTATATGCTTCTATAAGTTCAAAATTTTGTTTTAGTGACGTAGGAACCACGTTTTAAAGGTTATAAAACGTTACTTTCTCACACACTCCGAGTGTAGGCGTCGTAACACTGTTTGAGTCATAATTTGGTTTGTCATTGATGTCATGTTTCCTGTAACGAATAATTAAATCAGATTTATTTCAATTCTACAGAATTAAATTGACTACTTAGTTATAAAATTCTAATAATTAAAATTCTTGTGTATTATTTTATTTTATTTTTTTTAATTAAAAAATATAATATAGAACTGTTTCAAGCTCTTTCTCTCTTTCCTCCTCCTCCTCCTCCTCTTCTCTCTGTTTATACAACTAATTTATCAATTTATATACACTATTTTTAGCATTTAATACAGTAAAACCTATCTAGAACGGAACCTGTATAAAACGGTAACCTTCTTCGTAAGCAGAAAAAAATTCTTCGGAACGGAGCGATTTTCTATAATTAAAAACAAAAAGAAAACCTGTTTAAAACGGAAAAATATTTGATATTGTGTCATTCCGGCTTATACAGGTTTTCGTTCGATTAAAAATTAAAAATTAAATTATTACACGATTTTTCTATATTCTTAAGCTTAATTTAATCGCCGAATTACATTGATTTTTATCATTTAATTCTAAGAAGCATTAACCTGTTAAGAACGTAAATTTATACAGTAAAACCTGTGTAAATCGGAATAGCACCTTGCCGAATATTTTTCCGGTTTGACAGGTTTTTTCTAATATTAAAAAAAATCGCTCCTTTTCAAAGATTTTTCCCGTTTAGGCAGGTTTCCGTTTTACTGAAGTTCCGTTCTGGGCAGGTTTTACCGTAAATGCTTTGTTTGTTAAGGAAATTAGTAAAATAAATCAAAATATTTTGATTTTATTAGAGTAATCTCTCGATATCAAACGATGAAGATTCAGTTAAGGGATGAGTTTAGAACGGAATCATTGGTTAATAAACGGAAATGTAGAATTTCCCGCTTGAATTTCCCTTTTTTTAAAATCCCGGCCCGTTACAAATAAAGATAAAATTCTGATTCAGAATGAAACATTCGATTGGAATTTATAGATTTTTTTTTTTTTAAATTGATCTTTTCCATATTTTTTGCTTCATCTCTTTGTAATTCCATCAACCCGATATGAAGATGTCACCTCGCATTAGACAACTAATCACCCGAAAATCACATTTAATGACAGTTTCGCTATCTTCTGATTCTTTACCGTTAAAAAGATATCACAGTCATTATCTGCTATACCTTAGCCATCAATCTCTTTGTTCCCATAGCAACCTTTCAGCTTGAGTTACATCAGGATCTAATTACGAACTTATGATGATTCTAGAATTATTTAGTCTCCTCTCGCTAAAATAATCCTAAATTACCCGAGTTATTATATAAATAGGATATACATACGGTAAAACCTGTGTAAAATGGAATCGCACCCTACCTAATACATATCCAGTTTGCCAGGTTTCCGTGTTAAACGAGTTTTTCTAAACATAAAATCGTTCCTTTCCGAAGATTTTTTCCGTTTTGAACAGGTTTTTTCTCTATATTTAACATAGAAAATCGCTTCTTACCGAAGACTTTTCCTGTTTACATAGATTTCCGTTTTACTCAGGTTCCATTTTGGATAGGTTATACTTTATACAATAACTTAGAAGAATTTGACATGCTTCGGAGTATATGGGGTTTTGCAATTTACAAGACGATTTTTCTCCTTTTATTTGTGATGTAATTAATATATTATGCTATATTTTTAAGTAAATTATATTATTTTCTAATATTTTCTTGTAAAATTATATATTTTCGATGTAAAACACACGTATCAAAGTTTATGTTTATTGCAAAAACGAGCGCAACCACTTCATAGAAAATCATGGAGTACCGGGTTTTTAATCAATTCCTAGAAATTTTCTTTAATGTATTTCTTAGAAATTTAGTTAGTTTTTTTTTTTTTAATATTAGTATCACGTGTTCTACTTTAAACTTAAACTTTACTTCTTGTATAATTTAATATGTGGCCACTAACCCGGATTAATTCGAGTGGTTCTTTGGCCCATCGTATCATATTTGATGCTAACGTAATCCCGTTACTCATTCCATTCTTTCTGTTTTTAACATAAACAAGGAAAGAAAATAAAACAAGCTACACCCGTCCAACAAGCTGCTAGTCACGTGACTCGCACTCCACAAAATTTGCAAGCCAAGGGGTCCACGTGTTAAGCCATGAATGATGGGAACGAATTAATATAGAGAACTACACCAAAGCTTCGATTTTGTTTTTGTTTGCGCTACAGTCAGGCAAAAAGGGGGGAGTTAGGCGTGAAATAAGAATCCCTTACATGACGTCACGTCAGTTATGATGGAACGGTTGCAGTAAACAGCTATTATGCAGCAAGCGGCATTCGCAATGTGGTCCTACTTGATTGAAAAGTTTACCTATCTCACAACAGTGCAGGTTGGGTTACATAGAGTCGCCATAATCCTGGAGTAACACATCTGCCGTTCCATATACCAATCTTGTTTGTATCCCTCATCAAAGAAGAATTTCCTCTGATGTTAAACCATTAAAAAATTCGATTATCAATCGCGATTAACCCACGCATTTAAGCAATTCAACTAACCTAATTAAGGAGCATCTGAAGAACCAGTAAACCTTCAAAGTAAGCTCTTAACCTTTTCCTACCAGTGGCGCATTATCCTATGGGCCAAAAGGGCAATTGTCTGTGGCCTCACCAACATGGAGCCCTAAACCAATCTTTTATAAAAAAAAAAAAAAAAAAAAAAAGTATTTCGCCCAAAAAATTCCTTTAAAGAAAAATGTTCGAAGGCAACACTATTGTACAGTACGTGAGGGCCCCTAATTCAAATTTTCCAGGGGTCCATGAATCTCTAATAAGCCAACGTCTTCTGCTTATTGCCACTAAAGAAAATAAGTTTAACGATGAAATATTAATGAAAATTAATTGAATTTTTTGCGCAAATATGCACGATTCTCCTCATTGCAATGGATCTTTAAAACTTTTAGAGACTTGTAGAGGCATAATAGAAGCAAAACTGCTGACCTGTTAAAGAATAATAACAACGATCGGCCCCACTTAGCATGTGGCAACTGCATTTTAATTATGCAAGAGGTGGCTTCAATAGTAAAACCATCTGCAGACAGCCCAAAGGATCGAATTACAACATCGCGCACTCCGAACCAAGAAAGGTTGGAACATTTTCAATACACAAAATGTCATATTTTATAGTATGACAAGGAACCATTAATTCTGGAAGCGAGGGTGGCCGGTCCCGACTTCCGGAACTTTGGTTTGGGGAAAGAAGAGGGAACAAAGTTGAAGGCGTTGGCGGCGTTTAACAAATCAACCGTCTTTTCAGCGATTGAAAAATGTACAATTCCTCTTTTGTGGGAGGAAGGAAGAAGGAAAAAAAACCGCTCGCGTGCGTGCTGTCAGGTGTGGAATGTGGCACGGTTTAAAGCCAGGTGGTGAAGTTCGATGACGTCGTCGCACGCATGCGTATATACTCGATATCTGCGTCACTCAGCAACGTATAGAAAGTGAATTTTTTTAGAATAAGTGGCTATAAATTTCGTCTGTCCGTTTGTCTGTCCGTATACATTCGATGAATATTTAAAGACAGAAACAAATTTTTTGAAATAAATCCAAGAAAAAAAGGTACTAAATTGGCGAAATTAAGGATATAATTTTGGTTATTTTTAAGCAAATAACTTAATTAAAATATTAAAGTAGGGTGCGCATTTTTTTCGATATAACAGTACAATTCTATATTTAAAAAATTAAAAAAAAAGGGAGTTACAATTTTTTGGGGTAAACAAATTTGTTTATCAGATATCCCTGACCGGGTTAGATCATTGCAAAGATAATCAAAACGAACAATGAAAGTCGAAAATCCCAGCCCCATATCGTGTCCGTGAACAGACTGACCTCATTGAATCGTTTATTTACCACAGGAGGAGGTCTTCAGCTTTCATTACTTCAGCAGGAACGGGAGGGGGGAAGAAAAAGAAAGAAAAAAACTTTATCTACTAATTAAAATCTAACTAAACAGAAAATGCGTTACATAAAACTGGCCACAGAATATACTTTAAAACACGTGTTTTAATTCGTCATCCCTCATCAGTTACATACCCCTTTATTAAATAGTAAATCGAGATTTCCCCTTGTGTTAAGAAGAGGTGGGAGTTATTTAAAATAGGGATTACAGTCCTTTAATAAGCCGAAAATTTGGGATTAATACGGAAAGAGATGAGGATTTGATATCCTCCCACGCATTCGACTAGTTAGTCTGTGGGAAGAGGAAGTAGCCAATAAGACCAAATGTTGTAAGTCGTCCATTGGTCGACGGTCGGAAGTGGGCGGATGATTGTCGTTCGGCAACACACGTTCGAGGGTGTGCACTATTTAGTGATGTTACTTTCATCTAGATATCGTGGCTGCTATTAATCTACACTCCTGGAGGCACGATGTGTGCCACTTTTGGATAAAATCCAACATCCCACTTATTAAAGGTGGCAATCGGAAATAAGTCTAATTTTGCATGTCTTTTACCTTTTTTTGTATAATTCTTTTTCTTTTTTTTTTCTTTTTTTGAGGGATATTACCGTAGTTTTCTTTTATTAAAAAGCATTTTTCTCTGTAGATTCGTTGTATAAAGGAGCTTGGAGGCCTTCCTCACCTCATCAGAATCCAGGTAAAAATTTGTTTAATTTCTTAATCTGTATGCTGATTTGAGAGAATTTTTGCTTGAATTAATTGAGAAGAACGAATTATTTCAAACCTAATTTCAAATAAAATCAAGTTTATTGTCTGTAGAAAGCGCCATTAAAAATTCGTTTTTTAAAGAGAGTTTTTATGCGTTAAACATAAATAATTTTAGAATAAAAAATAACCCTGTTTAATAAATCAAATCCCAAAAATTATATCCGCAATTTTTATATAAAACTATGAATTTTACTAGAAATAAAATAGGAGGAAAAAAAACTTGATCTTCTCCACTTAACAAGTAAAAATTCCAATTATAAATATATAAAATTCCAATTTTTAACTCTCCAATTTAAGAAAAATTGATGAATTTAAGTCTTTGTAGTTTCTTACGCAGATTTTTATACGAAATATTCATTTATTTCATTTAATTTTTGTCTTAGATTAAAGTTCTTTCACTCGACTCTCCTTACAAACGACGAGAAAACATCAAATTGACACCAAATATCATAATTTATATCATTTTAACACTTAAAAATCGCATCCGAGTAACAAAATATTAAATTTCTATAAACTTTTTCCCTATTTTGTTCAGTTATAACGTTTCTACATCGAGTTAGAGTTTGATAATAGGTGTATAATTTAGAAGATAAATTGGACTTAAAAATTAATAAATAAATAAATATAATTTCCCCAAATTTAAAAATAAATTATATTAAATTTGTCCTATTTTTTGAGTTAATTTAAACTTAGAAAAAAATGATTAAACAGGTTAAAGGGATGACGTTGTACTACTTAAATTAGAAGTGACTAATTTTTTTCCCTCTCCTTATTAAACACAATTACCTTAAGAATCAAATAAAACAGGGTTAAAGAATAGAAGATTAACGTATAAAATTAATTTTAATAAAGTTAATTTTAAACGTGGTTAATTTATAATTTGTTTAAATGTTAAATAAATGTATCAAGTAACGATATAGAATAACGTTGTAACAAAACGTAATTAAAATATAACGTTATTCGATAATGATCAAGAATTAATTGTAGTACAAAGAACAAATAAATTTTACATTTTAAATTAAATAATTTAATTAAAAATATTGATTTTAAATTAGTTAATAATTAGACAATTATTACAGAAAATTTCAGCATTTCTCTTCTTTCGTTTCCATATTTTACACCCAACGAATCTATGGAATAAATGAAAATTATATTAAATTTAACTAGAATTATATCATATATTTAATTATTAAGCGTGTTTAACAGTTAATATATTACAATTATTCACATAAATACGAAAAAATAATTACTCAACTTCGTTAAAATGACGTAGAAAGATGAGCATCATCATCTTACTCTTCCTTATCTTTATCATGATTAAGCGCGTGTTTTACGATTATCACGATCAGAATTTCGATTATTTAAATATAATTGTCGAGTTTTAACCGAGTTTTTGGTTAGTTAATAGATTTCTCTGGGTCCAAACGTGAAATACGAAGCGTGTTTTGTGTTCCGCTTGACAAATATGAGAGCCCACATTATTTTCGGGTTGGGAATAAGTTAACAATGAAGCCAGAGGAAGTCACTAGTAATGGATCATGTCTGTGATGCTTTTTGACAAATGGATATGTTTACCGTCCCGCCTCATAAACACGCTCTGGCCTACTTGGGAACAGGTAAACACTTTACCTGTTCCATCCAAATGACGATGCTCGACGTAATTTACTTTTAAATCGCTCATTTTCTCACTTTCTTTCTCATCTTTCCTAGGTTATCATGGGAATAATGTTACTAGAATGACAAAGCCTAATTTAGAGACTCATCCCCACATTAGGAGCATTCAAGGTAAATATTTTTTAATATTAATTAACAGATAAACTAAAGTTAATTTTAAAATATAACTGTTATTTCGATTGGTGGAATTTTTTCTTTTTTAAAAAAAAAAAAAAAAAAGAAAGAAAGTTTCTGGTAAAACTTCAACGATTGGCCAATGGGGATGGTGTTTTATTGCCATGGAAACGGTAGGGATGACAGTTTTACAAGAGTAAAAGTGTCAAAAAATACTGCTCGAGTGCCGGTTGAAAAATGTTAAACTTTTGTCGAGACTTCAAATAAAATGGAGGATGTCAAATGCAGTCTTCTTCCAACAAGCAATTTAGAATAGCTTTTGCCGAGATACGTTCCTTTCTATAATGAAACACAATGTACATTAAATTTATACTTCCGACTCTTGATAAAAATTTATTTATTTTAAACGCATCGTACCCCTTCTGGCCCATTAATTTCCATTTATTTTTTAATTTTAAAGAGTCGGATTTTATGTAAATGAATCGATAATTAAACAACCCTCTTCTATTCTCCAGATTCTTATCAGATGTTTGGTTCCTCCAGCGGTAGGATTACATCTTCTAGTAAGTACTTTACAATGGATTATCGTGGAAACTGTGAAGATATTCGAGATAAAAAGATGCTTATCTTCATCTTCTTCCTCTTTTATAGCAGGTAGCGGACAGATACAATTGTGGCAATTTCTCTTGGAGCTACTATCCGACGCTAGTAACTCCAACTGCATTACTTGGGAGGGTTCGAACGGAGAATTTAAGCTAACTGATCCGGATGAAGTAGCGAGAAGATGGGGAGAGAGGAAAAGCAAGCCAAATATGAATTACGATAAGCTTAGCCGAGCTCTCAGGTATTATTACGAGAAGAACATCATGACAAAGGTACACGGCAAGAGATACGCCTACAAGTTCGACTTCCAGGGATTAGCGCAGGTCACTCAGCCAACCATCACCGATGCGGCCTACAAGTACAGCCCGGATTTATTCGGATACCACTCGAATGCCGGTCCCAAATTGAATTTCGGAATGGCTCAGCATTCCAGCATGCCAACCAGCGCCGGTACCATATTCCCATCTGCAGCAGCTACTTACTGGTCGGCTACGTCACCCAATCTCTACGGGAATATCACGGTGTCGTCCTCCATATCTCATCACCACAGTCACGTGACATCGCACATCGCGCCGTATCCTCATTACGCCTGACTTCCGGCGTGATTATTAATGAAATGTGCCAAAAAGAATTTGTTTTTTTTTTTAAATTCCGGTCCTTCCATTGCTCAACGTTATTTTCCTATGTTTCACATTCCAATTTTATAATTTGTTTCTTATTAATTTATATATATATACATATCTATATATTTAACGCTATTCTTTCGAATATAATCGTTCTTAATGCCAAAAATATCAGGGAATTTGAAAAAAAATAAGCAATATTAATACCAGATCTCAAATTTACTGTACAATATATACATACACATATATATTTTTTCTGTTTTGTGTTATATTCTAGTCATAATCTCCATCTTAAGATGGCCCTTATTAAGAAAAATAAAAAGGAAAATATTGTTTTTCTGTACATAGAAAGTCATATGTAACTTCTCTTGAGAAATAAATTTGATATTCATTAAATAAATATTATAAAAAGTTATCACGAGTTCTCCTTTCTCTTATTTTTGATAAACTGGAGCTTCAGTTACACAACAATAAACGAATTTACGTGTTAAATTCTTAGTGAATTCTATAGATTTTGGCCTATAAAATTACTCGAATCTTAGTTATATTAACTTAAACTATAGAAAGGAGACGGGATAAACTTATAAAAATGATAGATTAGACGTAGATTTAGATAATATACGAGCCAAATTATAGGTTATAAATAGTCAGAATTTATTACTTGACATAAAATGTGATCTTAAATCTAGTAATATAAGGATGTAGAGTCGTTTTATACGTAATTTAATATATAAAGAAGAAACCTTATAGGATTGCTTTCTATATTCTTATATTACTGAACGGATCCTGTATCCAGTAGGGTAAGAATATTAATTAAAGCTAATTCTGTTTTAAATTTTTTTAAATTTATAAGATCGTTTTAGAATCGATATTGAGGGACCACAGGTATGAACGTTTTATCTACGTTCACACTTCTATCGCTGTGGATAAAGAATAAAATCTTAGATATTGTGTACGTGTATAAGTGTGTTTGTCACACCTAAAATCTTTTATAAAGGGGATCTTTATAAAAGTAAGGGGTCGGATCTCCTGAATCCCTCTCTGGTTACGCTACAGAATTGTTTGTAAGTGTTCCTTCTTAAGTATTTGCCTGTATATTTAATATATAGATTAGTTGAAAATCTTTAAAAATTTAGATTCCAAACCAATTTTTCTATTAAAAATTTAAGAAGTTGCACGTAATTATTGTTTTACACAGAAGAAAAACGGTGTGAATGAATATTATCTCAGTATTTATAGAATAATGTGAAGAAACTTGATACAGTTTCCTTCGCGACGTTATCGATTTAGTTTAAAACGTCACTTTATCAAATAAATTATTAAGAATATAAAGAATTAAACAGAATTACCCATCATTCGAGTAGTTGTCGCTTAAATAAAAACGTTGGAAAATAAGGCGAACAAAGAAATATAACTTAGTAAAACTGATTTACTGTCAGCAAGTTACTGACACATGACGTATGAGTAAGTTTGCACAGCTCTCTCTAACTGTTTGCATTTGCCATGTTCACGTGACACATCTTTGATTCTTTAAAAGGACGAATTCAAAGCTTTAATCCTATCCAAAGATCGATGTTGCATGATATGCAAACACAAGCCAAACGCGCGATACTATCCTGAATATTCTTCTTTAGTTTGTTTCTAGAATTTTTAATTGTTCTCTCACAGTTTCTAGTAAATATAACCCAATTTAACTTATATAAAATGTTTTAATCCCAGATTACCGACCGTTTCTAATCTGACACTTCTGAATTGAATATCATTCCCACACTCATTAACAATTAACTAGGCTTGTATACATCGTACGGCTACTAACCTTCGACCCACTGACCCACAGACTTAAAAATAATCCTTTAATCCCAAGATTGTGTGCCACGTGACCTAGCTAATTTGCCTACGGGAAAGGCTATGAATGCGAGGGACGTTTGCCTCTTCAACTGTCAACACTCTTTTTCAACCCCTTGCAATGAGGCCTATAACCCCTTAGTTAGATAGGGGTTAAATCCGAAGTTCATTCTGTGAAGTTTGATCTGGTTTAGTCGAAGGGAAATCCTGACAAAAGACATAACATCTGTAAGCCCTTCTCACCCCCTTTACATCTGCATTAGCACTCTATAATTCTGGTTAGATGAGAAATGTATTGAAAGGATAAAAATTGAAAATTGTGAATTATAAATGTACTCGTCTATACAGATTTTAATCAATTGAAACTGGAAGATCGCATCATTTCTTTATTTATTCGCGTAAAAGAGCGCTCTACACGATTTTACACGGTTACCAACAGCGTGAAAAGTCTCTATACAATGAATAAACGTTATATTTACACAGAAGTAACATTATCTCGATGGTCCTGATCAGTTTAAATTCGGTACGTGACCAGCTCTTTAGTTCAGTGTTGAGTTAGCGTAATTGGAAACGGTGTCCTCTATCAAGGCAACAAGACCGAATTATATTATTAATTAAAGTTAAGTACTTGTGACAATATTATTACAGTAATCTAATATTTTTTACACCTCAGGGTCAGCTTATCTTCTTAACTATCCACGTTTATCCAACTTATCACTTGCATCATCTGAAGAGCATCCTCATCCTCCTCTCTCTACATCTGTAAATTATTAAAGCCGATTTAAATCTTCGCTTTCACACTTAAAAATATTTTTATAAACTTTAAATATAACTTTAAAATCGATGATACATTAATAAAATTTAAAATTCAGAAAACAAAGTCTTCTCTCAATAAATGATCATTCATACATGAACGGTGCCGCTGAGTCAGGATTTCCTGTATTTTCTGCGCTACATCAGGGAAAATGTTAATTATCTCTTCGAATTGATGTAGTTTTTTTTAGTGTTATAAAAGTTATTTTATCCTATTTTTTTTTTAATTGTAAATATAGTTATAGTAGGCATCTCTAGGAGATGGAAGGTTTACTGATCAACAGACCACATTGACACTTCTTAATGGTGACAAAACAGTTAAAGGAAGTGGTGAGTGTACGTGACGTGGTGAGTTGACGAATGGGGATCGAACGGATGTTTATTTTGATCTCAGTTTGGAACCAAGTAATTAAAGACGTGATCCTTACACTAAATTCGTCTAAATTCCATTCAAAAATTATGATTTTTCAAACGTATTTTTCACTAACTTCCTTCATTTTGTATCCGATTTTAAAACACGTGATACATAATTACTATTACGATACTTTAAGTTAAAATATAATTAATTTTTAATTTAGAATTAACAGAAAATACATCAAGAATTATCATTTGTTTTAATTAATTTGTGCAACATAACAGATTTAACGCCAGTATGGAAAGGCATAAAAAAGGCCCTAAAATTTATATTTTTATGTAAACAAAAAAAATGCTATTAAAATGACTCTAATTAAAACTTAATCTGATAAATAATGGAAAAAGCGTCGTATTTATATATATTTTTGTAGCTTTCGGAGAGGGAAGAGGCCAAAACTTGTAACTGGCACGTGCATCATCTCATCTCTCTCTCTCATCCTCTGATGCTTTATCATACCTACAAACTAATTACAGTAGTTGAGTTTTAATAATAATTAATTTTATTTATAAAATAAATTATTATTTTCTGTATAAAATACGTGAATATATCCTAATGCTTAGATCTACTTGAAGTATAATCAAACAGTAATTTTAACTTTATTCAGCTGGATCCCCGTTATACAGATGTATCCATTATATAGAAAAAATAAATCCAGAGCAGCAATTATATGCAGCTGTATCCATTTTATCTTGTTAAATATAAATTTATTGGACCCCTGTTAGATAACACCAGGCAATATAGACCAACCATTTAATATTAAAAAAATGTTTCTTAAATTATCGAGTTATATCTGAATGCAAAACATTACAGAACGAATGTAACGCTACAATAAATATAATTTAATTTTTAAAATATGGTTGAACCTGCCATCAACGGCCACCTCTAAACAGCGGCCATTTTTTTATGTTCTTGTCAGTGTCCGTTGTTCGAAGGTTTGACTATATATGAAAAAATTGCTTAATATAATTTTAATATATAAAATCAAGCAAATAATATTTAAATAATTCAAAATAATAATAAAGTTTAGGATGTCTTTTTTCGAATTGTTCTCATAAACAGTGGCATTTTTGAGTTTTCTATCTGTTTAAGGCCTCTCAGAGTGTATTGGGGCCTGAGACAAAATATATATTTGGGCCTTCAAGCAAATTATTGTATTAAGGTAAAGAAAGTAAACGGAAAAAATTGTATAGGACCCGTACAGGCCCGAGGCAATTTGTTCGTTTTCCCTCCTCTGAAATACCCTGACTATGTTTACTAAGGCTGTTTTGTGCTGCCTACCATATAAATGCCGAATAATCTTTTAAACACCCCTATATATACACATAAAAGCCATTTTTACAGCATACTATAATACATATAAAAAAGATTTATATTCGTATATTTATTATATTACTAATTTTTTTTAAACTTTAACTTTAACATTAAACAATTCAAAAAAATATTGCAGAGAAGAAAATTTTAAAGATAAAATATCAAAATATATAAATATATAATTATTTTTAACATTTCTTTATTTATTAATACAAGTTATATGCCTTTTAAGGAATGAATGTAGGCACCAGAGAAGTAAGCATAAGCTTGGTTGCTACACATTTTTCTTTTCTCGATTGTTATATATTATACGTATAAAAGGGAGTGTAGCGATGGGTAAAAAAAAATGACCCCAAGATTTTCACATTTTTGGACTTAGGTCACCTTGAAACGTCGAGGAATGCAAAAAAATTCGGAGGTAATTTCTGTATGTATAAATGTTAGCATGTGTGGGGAATACGATTTTGTTCACCCTTTTTGAAGCTTAATAACTCCCTTTTATCTTTTTATCGAAATTTTCTGAAATTTTGCAGGGAGGTTTATGTATTAGGGGCATTGATGCTATTTAATTTTGGTGGTCGAGGGGGTGGGGAGATAATGGAGGTCGTGTGTATCTCCAGTAGAGTCGGACTTAATGACGATTTTATTCGTTATTAGCATTTAAAATTTTTATAAAACTTATTCCTACTCTCAAAATTAAGGTTTAGCCATTTTATAATAGTTAAAAATATAAAAAAATTTTTAAAATAAAATATGATAATAGATGGCGTCACCAAAATTTAAATGTTGCCGGGAAAGTTGATTAACTTGCTGTTTACTAAAGAAAGCAATTCGAAAAATAAAAATTGTATTTAAAAAAATTAAAAATATCGTGTTTTATTTATTATAATAAACAAATAAATCGTATTTTTCTGAGCTAATTGTAAAAAATGCTGGAAAGACAAACATGGAAGGCAAGAACTTCTCAGCAAAAATCAAAACATATAAAGCCTTTTCTACATCATATTTTTTAAAACGTAGTACAGAACAAATAAATACGATCAATTACATAAAGTTACATAAATAGTATCATAATATGAAACAAGCCAACAAATATACACAAGTTTAGTTGTTAATTACACTAGCTTGGAATCATTAAGACTGATGGAATAAAGCAACGTAAGGTTTGGGTGACCTGCCAAGAAGGGGGGATGTCTCTGAGAAGATTCTATGAAAAAGTGATTCCTATTTAGATGAAGAAACCCGGAAAACTCCACGTGGCTAGCTTGTTGGTGAGCTTTGAATCTTCTAAAGTGCGTGATCATAGCTAAATCGTAACTTTATATACTGTACTTGTATAAAAGCCATTACTAAAAAAATAAATAAAAATGGTCATACACGTCTATCGAGTTTATCTGAGATTATTGTGACGACATAGACAGGACGAAACTCTATGATTTAAAGCGATAAAAAGCACACTACATCTATTCCACAATAAAAAATTCCAGATTTTATTTAAAGTACGAAAATGTTGATACTTTATAAATAACGTTTAATTTTCATAATTTCTTTTTTTCTTTCGAATTATTTCCTCTACTTTTAGTACGTGATTTCTTTTCGCGTTCGGAATCGCATTGCTTTAATATAATCCTCGTCTCTTTATCGTAACATTCACTTTTCGGAATCTAAAATTCAATAGAAATTCTTTATACCAATTGATTTTAAACAATTATTACCGTATTTGTAAATGTCTAAATACAGTAATTGTGTATTCCTCGCTGGTTGAGGTTTTCTTGAGCGGAAGAATTGTTAGGCAATCGCCAGTTTCTCTCTCTTCCTCCAATTCTTCACATTCTTTCATTTCTTTTGAAGCTGTTTTCTTTTTCATTGGTGTTTTTTGCAATTTTTTTCTTTTCGTTCCCTCCTTAAAATTAATGAATTGATTAATAATCTTGATATAAACTACTTCTAGTTATTCAATACAATTTTATCATTTAAAGTAAATAAAATATATTTTATACGCTCAAACTTCGAATTAGTGCTAAGGATATTATTTGTTTGCCTCTGAAATTGGCAGTAAATTGAGTGTCTATAAACTGACATACCTCAAACGATAAGTAATGTTTTCATTGTTTTACATAGTCACTTAGTTTAACTATTAGAATGTCGTCGACAATGTAGCCTACGTTTATTAATTGACGACTGAAGGGGTTATTTGAGGACAATCTGTTCTCGGTGATCGCGGGAATTTTCTAATACGGCATTAAAGTTATTGCCGTTACATGATGTAATTGCTTCGGATTTTAAGATTTTTCGTAGTGATAAAAATTATAATGTAGAGTGGAACAAAGGTCAACTAACCGAGATACTAGAATGTTTATTGAGTTAGTTAATTGACTTTTGTCACCTTGGATTGCCTATTTTATTTGCATGTTTTTTTAACAAATAATTGCTTGATATATGGAGAATTTTCCACGCAATTAATATTTATCTGTTTTAAATTATTTCTCACGGATTTACAACAGAATTTTTACCTTTTTGTTTGTTGTTTTACAAATTTTGGGTTTGTTTTTTGTCTCGCTCTCCTGTTTAGCAGAATTCGCCGTCTTTCTTCTCTTCTTTGGACAACCGCAATCCTCAATCTCCAACGTAATCTTCCTCTTACTATTTAACTAAAACAAATACAAGAATAAATACAAATTTGCTTAGCAGTGAAATCAAATTATTTTTAAACTTACTTGTTTAACGTCTTTTATTTCGTTTTCGTTGGATTTTTCTTCTTGTTTTGCTTCCGTGCACTGAAAGAATCAAATAATTAAGTTATAATTTGTATTCCTTTCGTAAAGAAATCCTCTGAACAAACTTTAAACATTTATAACCGAAGTCTGAGTGCCGATTGTCTTGAATTCCTTTTTGTTTTTGTCAGGCTGATCGCGACTTTTACTAGAATCTTTTTCCTGTAAAATGAATAAGGGTTTGTTACTTTGTTTCAATGTTGATTACTATAATAAACACCCTTCAAAGTCCAATCTTACGGCATTTTCCGCAAAAAGACTCCAAAAAAAGTCCATTTCTCGCAGACACCAGAATCAAAATCAACAATAAGAGTTGTTAGTCTACACAATAAAGAAGTTATAAGAGTATTGTTTAAATAAATGTTAATTGTTCTTAAAATATATTTGACGTAAATTTTATCCGATTGAACGATAAAGTTGTAACTTCAGTTATCTTTGCTAATCGAAAATTTCTAAAAACTTCTTTTCGTATTAGAATTATTTACTAATTAAAATTAACAAAATAAGACAATATGTAAAGAATATATATTTATAATATTCATTAAAGTGTGGTTCAAAAGTTTTAGGACTGATTCGTTGTCGAATCATTATACATTACAACTAAAACTGAACCTATCGGAAAATATACCTCGTATATTGTAGTACGCGGGCGACGTACCATAGAAGATTTAGTTTCGTTTACGCTTGCAAGTGCTGTGTCACGCTTGTTTAGTCACATATAGATGCACATAAGCATAAAATTTTATATTAAACTCGAAAGCATTTTCGTAGAAACATATATGAAATGGTACGAAAAGCTTTACTAGAAACAAGTCTTTGACTGGATAACGTTTTTGAGTGGCATCAAGAAGGTCGAATACCCATGAACGATGTATGCCAGCTTCAATTTGTCCAGATAATGTTCAAGAAATAAGCATCAAAGCGCAGGAAATCCATTACATAAATAGCACGTATTCAGGTCTGAAAGTATTGACACGTCACGGTGTCCTGTCAAAGCATGATGAGACGCAAACGGCGCAGTTATGGAATAAATAGTCATGCCCACTATACCATGACGATGCGTGTTTTAGTACACGTGGTGTGGAAAATGCCGAATGACGACACGCGTTGTCATTCGGCATTTTCCACTCAATAGTTTCTCAGCAAAAAGTGGGTGATAGTGATTATTCAGCATTCTTGAGCTCCCGATTGTTTTCATTTGATTTCCCCCTAAACTAAAAACAGTCAGAATGTAGGATGTAATGAGATAAGGCAAAACAAGACATGGTCAATCTGCCTAGTGAGGACTTTTAAGGAATCTGGTCTGTATTTAGGTTTTGACTCGTGAAGAAAACCCGGAAAACTTAACGTGGACAACCCTTTGGAAGGCAAAAACCCTGCAACTACTAGTGTCTGGAGATTTTATTCACCCGGCCAATGATGACCTCAACCCTTCTGCCACAAACTGGAATTTATCTAGCAACAAATTTACTAACTTTCCCGATTTATTTTATTACTCATAATAAATAAATAAAATTGTGTATGAAGCCATCTGTTATGAGATTTCGTTATAAAAACTTTATATATTTTTAATTATTATAAAATGGCAAAAGACTGAATTTTGAGGATAGAGAGAGAGATTCGTTATTAGCATCTACAATTGTAATGCAACTTAACGATCACTTGGCTTTCTTTCACCTTTATTCTAGTTCAGAGGTGGCGAACCTATGTCACGCGTGTCCAAAGTGGCACATCGAAGAAATCACCCGGCACGTAACGTAATAATTAACATCCGCTACATTCTCTTTAGGTCTTGTTTTCATCTGTCTTTTTGTTTCTCCTATGTAAACTTTATTGAGCTGCTCCCTCCCCATTGTGGCAAGTAGCCACAAGTCTGTAAGGCAAAGTTACCTATGTACATATTGTTAAATTTATATTTGTTGTTTGTTCTAAAAATTGTATAAGTTTTAAGGATAAAGTAATAAAGAAGACATTCCCCTTGTGATGCGGATAGCGGGACAAGGGAGACTGGTCCCTGCAAAGGGAAATGATGTTGTTCTAATGAAAAAAAAAAATGATGCTCCATGTACACGATATTTGATAAACTATATTCCTCATTTCTTGTATTGGTTGTTTTCTTTCTTTAGTGGATAGTCTAGCTTTAATTCTGGCCGATAATTTTTCATAATTTGGTACTAATTTTATATTAATTTTTTGTGTTTCTCTATTTATGTCTTCATATAATCTACATGGTGTTGCACTACATTGTGTTGGATAAACAATAGAAATAGAACACGACACGGTTTCAAGAAGATAAGCATCTACAAATTTTACTTTCCCCAGCTTTTATGTATGAGTAACAAGGGAAAATATTGGAATCATGTCAAATTTGACCCTCCGAGTTTTTAGCAAATCTCCACATTTTGTCACCTCCTGAAACCAAAAAAGTAAAAACACGAAGAAAAATACGTTGATATGTATGGAAGCGCTAAATACTCAACACTCAACACGCTTAGTGTTGAGTGTTGGTGTCTATTTCGTTTAATATCTCAGAATGGGGTGAAGATTAAAAAAAAAGAAAGAAATTTGACACGGCAGCTTGTGTAAAAAGGGCATTGAAGTTATTAAATTTTGGTAGTGAAAAGTCGACAGATAGTTGGGCCTGTTAGACGTCCGTGTTTATTTGTCATCACTTTATTTGTCATCCTATTCTGCGCTGTGAGCGGACGAATTGTCGTTAGCATATCGAAACTGAAGTTAATGATAAAAGACCTTAACCCTAACAGGGCCCATGTGTCATATCTGGAATGGGGTTGGATTTAATGAAAATGTTCTGCCTTTAGCATTTACATTTTTTTTTTTTTTTTTTATAGAACTGATCACTACCCTCGAAATTAAGCTTTCTTCCATTCGATAATAATTAAAAATATAGAAAGTTTTTATAGCGAAATCTCATAACAGATGGCGCCACACAAAATTACATTACATTATTATAGTTACATTATAATTAAAAATATAAAAGTTATTTTCTAAATAAAATCTCACAACAGTCGGAAAAGTTACGCAACTCGTTGCTGGATTTTTTATTTAAAAAATATTAATAACGTTACTAAGTCCGATCCCTCTCGAGATATGACCCAACCCCACCTTTTTATCTCCTCATCCTTTCGACTTTTAACCACCGAAATTTACTAGCATCAATGCCCTTTATATAAGTTTACAAATTACCATGCCAAATTTCTTAATCTTCACCCCGTCCTGAGATATTAAATGAAACAGACACCAACGCACACGCATACACCTTACACCACGCATATACTTCTTAGGACAATTTTGGAAGATATTCTTTGGCAGAATCGCCATAATATGCCACGTTGGAATTGCGAGGGATTTAGCTACCACTATCAAAAAACTGGCTTCGATTCTCTTATATGGGGTGATGAAAGTAAATGCTCGAGCCTTAATGTTAGGTTGTCGACTCACCAAAGTTATTAATTTTATAACACTAGCATATTCGTCCATCTTTTATCCTATTAGAATCTATATTAAATTGAAGTGTGTTGTTCTAGTATTATGGAGGACAGTTTGGTGACATTGATGTATACAGGGAGAGAGGGTCTTGTGATCTTTTTACATAAAAGATATTTGTTTAGAAAGAATAAAATAAATATATGTAGATTAATTGCCTTTCCTGACCTTTATATATATATAGTATATATAAATTAGAATGTTTGTTTGTTTGTACGCTATACACGTCTAGGCTGTTCGATCAATTGCTACGAGACTCGACAGTTACGTTTATATACCGCTAACTTAGATAATGTCGAACATCCCACCCTAAATATCTATTGGACTTTTGTAAATAAATTAATTTTTATCTTCATTCCATTTGCTGGTTTACACGTGGCTCCTATAGATGACACTATCTGTAAATGAGCAAATGGAATTACAGTTAATAATAAAGAAAACTTTTGTAAGTACGAATTCGTCTTATTTGACTTCGTTTCCTGATAATGTTGTGGACTGCGTGGAATCGAAAGTGTTATCCTGTAAAAAGTCTATAAGAATTTAATTTTCCACATCTAACTACTCGAGTTTTTTTCATTTCTAAACGGTACTTTCTGAATTCTAATAAGCGCTTTCCAGTAGCAAAGTGCATAAAATTACCGAACTCTGGTAATTAGTTAGTGGAGGGTTCGGGCACGGCCAACGGGATGGATTTTTCCGGGTTTTCTTCACGTTAGTAACACCTAAATAGAGTCCAGCTTCCCATAAAAGGCTTCCCGGAATGCATCCCCTCGGTATATCGCTTACGTATCGCATTGCCTTTCCAAATAAACCAAACTAATTCTAACGAGCGATTATTTATTGCGACATCGTCACAATAAATAATCGCTCCTTTGCTCCTGTACTTCATAGTTTTCCTGTTAGCAATAGAGTCGTGCCGGTTATCTATCCAACTCCGTTCAGGGGAAAATTTCGAATCGATGTAACGTGATTTCCGGTCGAAACCGGAAGTTTTTGTATAGTTAATCTGCGATTACTTTTGGCCGAATTAGTTCGACTCCCCTCTGCAACAGTCTCCTTTCTATCGGACCAGCTGTATGTTGACATAAGAAAATTGTATAATACAAGGTTACCGGCGAGTATAAAATATGTTTTAAGTGGTTTTCGAGGGTGCCGACTTTAAATATATAATCCGTTTTTCGCGAAATTTGATTGGTTGGCAGATTACCATTTGATATTCGGCTGCGAATGGTAGTTTCTTAGAGTTGACATTAAGAAAAATACGATATCTTAATTAACATATATTTGCAATTGGGGTCTACTTGACCAATGAGAGAGATTATGTCATTTCGTACCTCCGAGTATTGCGATAAACGTGACAATGGTAGGCTGAAATAACCAAACTCTTTATATAGTTTTCGTTTAAATGTGTTAGATTGCTCACTCGGTACGATAAACCTTTGTAAATATAAATTAAATACTATAATATAATATAATAGAAGGATTAGAAATATGAAAGAATCTAATAATCTCAACGTTTGTTGTTATTTTTTGCTCGGGCTCATCTGCTAGTATATATATATACTAGCAGGTGGGCCCGGCGTTGCTCGGGCAAAAGTAACGATAACTAAGATAAAGATTATTACGTTACAGTCAACCTTACCCGTTTTCACAGAATGCAAGAATTGGGTTCCCTTGTTTCCAGACTAATTAGAGAATTTTTAGATGGGTCTAAAAATATGTTCGATTTCCCGCAAAAACGAAAAAAACTGCATCTGCGTCTTGCACGTCGCTTTCTCTTAACAATTCCATTGTTACGTAACATTTCCATTGTTGACACTTCCATTGTTACTTAAAACTTTTATTGTTACTTAAAACTTCCATTGTTACTTAACACTTCCATTGTTACTTAGCACTTCCATTGTTACTTAGCACAAAAGTTATATGGTTAAAATTAGTACCGCGGAGTGGGAAAAGACTGCTTGGTATATTGTAATGAATGTGATAATAGTTATTTGAGAGATTATTGCAGAAGGAAAGATTAATGTAATAGATGCGAGCAAGATAAGACTATTTACCATATTTTCTTTGAATGTAAGACTGCTGCTGCCGTGTGAAATTGGATTGTGAATATAACGTTATCATGGGATAATATTAAATTCCAGTATAATTATAGTAATGAAAATGAATATATGTTAAACTGGATGACTGATCTAGTTAAAAGAGCAGTGTGGAAAGCTAGATGCGTAGAAGTTTATGAAAGGAGATGGGTGGATTCTAAGACGGTTATTGGTGAAATTAAGAAAGGAACAGAACACAGAGTGTTATGAAAATAATGAAGGTAGGAAATAAACAAACCTGCTATGATGGATTAATTGGCAAGGTTTTGGCTGAAAGAAATGGGAATCTGACTTTTTAGTGAGTGTGTTAACTAAGGTCTTATTGAGTTTTAGATTTTATTTTATTTATTCTACATTTTAGATGTTCTAAGATTGCTTTCACCTTTTGGGTTTTTAAACATTTTATGGTTTCCTATTTTTTTATTTTTTTACTGTTTTTCTAAGGATCTGCCGCTCCTGGAGAGAGTTATGGTTTCGGCTTCTGAAAATGTGAAAATTATTTCGTTGGCACAAATTTACATGTAAAATTGAAACTATGTTTTACTATGGCGATATCGGGATCATTCGTTGGTAGGCCGGCGGCTACTAAAGGGAGAAGTTTCATAAAATATATCATGATTTAAGAAATGCGAATTAACAGAAATGAGAAACAATAAACGTGTTTTCCCTAAATTACGTGATTGTGACGACACGCAAACACACCTTATTTAAAAGAAAGAAAAAAAAGGAAAGGTTTCACGTGGAGTTGTGAAAAAATAATTGTCCGTTTGTTTGGGCACGTATAACATTGTGTGTTCCATACGTTGCTTCAGCGACTAGAATGGAATATGTTGCGTTTTTGTCGCTGCTACTAAGCAGCCTTTCGTGTGGTCTATCCATTGAAGTAGGCAAATTTCTCTCTCTAATTTCAAAGCCTTTTTTGTAGCAGCGACAAAGAGACTAAAAGTCGCTCGTGTAAACGTCGCCCAATTAGTTAATATACATATTTTTTTGCGTTAAATACAAATTTAGTCATTTTAGTGCTTCGCGGATAAAAATTGTAGAGGAGAAGGTGGTATTATGGAACCCCAATTACATTTTAGTGAATTGTAAACAAGGTATCATAACTACACCTACATTTTTTGTGCGAAAAGTACTGATAACTAGTAATCTAAATGTTCCTAATTGGATTTTTCACTAGTGTAACTATAAGTATGGTTTTTGAAGGCTTTTGTACAAAAAGTCCGAAAGTAGGCTTAGAGAAAATCGGGTGGTAATATGGAACCTTACTGTATATTTTCAAAAAAAATGCTTTAATGTAGCCAAAAACAAATAGGAAAGGACAAAAAATGTTAAATAATTACAAAATTATTTACTCCAATGTATTTTATCGCAAAAATGCTTTTATAATAGAAAAATATGACCTCCATCAACAATATATATTCCAGCAGCTCTTTTTCGATATTTTCAGACTTTCTACCTAGTGTCTTTTTCCCAAATTGCTCCGGACGAATGTCTGATTGCAAAGAGAGAGTTCGGAGGAGTTGAGTTCCATATTACTGTAAAAGCACCAAAGGGGTCCGTATTTCACGCATCGCCATCTCGAATTAACTTATGTCTGTCGAGACCAAAATTTAAAAAACGTGAACATCACACAGATTAATATGTACCCCTAAGTCTCTGGAACGGAATACATGCACCAGTGAACCTACAACTACGCGATTTATATTTTAAAAATAATTAAATTCACTTAGCATTCAAAACTTGCGAATTTTGAAAAAACAAATTTGCTGATTAAATGCGGACAACTGTTTAACAGAAATAAAACGGGTTTTTCCCTTGCTATGGATGTCTGCCTAGTTCAGTTCAGCCACATTCCGCTACAGTTTGCCTTTATTATCAGTTCGAAATGGGGTGGTTCCATAATACCCGCAGTGTTCCATAATACCACCTTCTCTTCTATTATTTTCTCTTTTGTCATTGTCATATTTTATTTTTTCTTTTTTGATGAAAATTGGATTTTCTTTCAAATTTCTACTATTGTGAGATAAAGAATAAATATTTCAACATGGAAATATTTATAATATTAATGTAGATATAGGTTCTACTTTTGAATTTCGTTCATAAGGTTTTTTTTAAATAACAGACTGTCTATACAGAACTATTGTTGGTCATTCATGGCGAATGGTCTTCAGATTCCAACATAGTAAGAGAAAATACATTATAGACGGCAAGTATGTAAAACCTGTATTTGACTTACTTATAAAAACACAAGTTTCATTAACTGCATTCTTAGCAATTGAATCTTTTATTGCTTTTCAGGCAATCAGTAAGAGAGTCTCGACAATGGCAAGTGAAGGACATGAAGCTTAATCTTCCTTAGATTCGTGGTAAATTTGCCATCGATTCTTTTAATTTGACCAAGGCCGCAATGGGACATCTAGTTAGTGAAGCACAGAGTTTGGTCATCTTATAAAAATTCCTGAAGGTCGTAACAAAGCTCAAACCTGGGTCCCTAAAACGAAAATCGGCCTCAGCTATTTCAGAGAGTCAATTGCCCATACTAGGCAATTGTTAAGTGTTATTGAGTAAGCTACAAATATTCTGGATGAGGAATTATCTCTATAAACAATTAAAATTGGCAATAGAAAGCGTAAAATTATGTAAAATTAAATCAGACGATGGCAAATATCGCTAGAATTTAACATATTCGAAACAACTAATAAAAGAGCAGAAAATTTACATTTTGTGCGTGAATTATACAATCAAATCAAACCTTTCAACACGTGAAAGCAATTTTTCTACTGATAATTGTAATAGACTTAAAAATGTGCATGATTATTTTAATAAACATTTCCACGCCTATTTGTCCTATTTGTGCATTCACACAAAAATTTAACTGAAGTTGCAACATTATCATTCAATTGGATAAAATTTACGTCAAATATATTTTAAGAACAATTAACTTTTATTTAAATAATACTCTTAACTTCATTATTCTGTTGTGTAACAATTTGTATTGTTGATTTCGATTGAGAGTGTCTGTCAGCTATGGATTTTTTTTGGAGTCTTTTCACTGAAAATGATGTAAGATTGGACTTTAAAGGCTGTTTATTGTAATGCCCACCATTGGAACAAAGTAATAAACCCTTTTTCATTTTACAGGAAAAAGATTCTAGTAAAAGTCGCGATCAGCCTGACAAAAACAAAAAAGAATTCAAGACAATCGGCACTCAGACTTCGGTTATAAATGTTTAAAGTTTGTTCAGAGGATTTCTTTACGAAAGGAATACAAATTATAACTTAATTATTTGATTCTTTCAGTGCACGGAAGCAAAACAAGAAGAAAAATCCAACGAGAACGAAATCAAAATTGATCGTCAGGTAAATAATTTAAGAAAGAATTTGAATTAATATTTGAAATCCTCTGATTTTATTTCTAAGAAATTTCCATTTATTTTCCTATTTGTTTTAGACAAACAATAAGCGGAAGATAACATTGATAATTGAGGACTGTGGTTGTCCAAAGAAAAAAAGAAAAAAGAGCGAGACAAAAAATAAACCTAAAATTTCCAAAAGCACAAACAAAAAGGTAGAAATTCTGTCGTAAATCCATACATAAAAATTCTGAAAATTCAAATACTGAGTGATGTGATTAATCATGACATGATATAATTATTCTTGAATGAAATTAGAATCACAGTGTGGTCCAAAAATCGGTTAACCGACTTAACTGCTTGACTTCTGTTCATTTTCTATTATACTTTGTTATTATAAAACTCACACTATGTAATAAAAAATCTTAAAATTCGAATTATTCATATCACAGAGGCCATTTGTCTTTAATTAGAAAATTATCAAAATTCTCGCGATCATTTAATATTTCAGCATAATTCTAATCTCTGAAAACTGATGAATTAAATTCATTATAAAATTAAAACAAAGAAAAGAAATATAAAAACATCTAATTTCATAATGATTTGGATATTAAAATTAAACAAAAGTATACAATAATATAGGCTATTTCATTATTAAATATAATTTAAGTATAAAAAAGGATATGTTATATGTAACGAATAATTAAAAATGTTTTCAACTAAATTATTAATTCATTATTTTTAATTAGGAAGAGAAGACAAACATTTGCAAAAAAATATCAGAAAGAATGAATAAAAGCAGTTAAAACAGATAAAACATTGGAGGAAGAGACAGAAGCGTGTGATTTCCCAACAATTTCTTCCTCTCAGGAAAACATCGACCAGCCTATTACGGCATTTAGACGTTTACAAATACTGTAATAATTGTTTTAAATCAATTCATATCAAGAATTTCTATCGAATTTTATATTCATAGAAGTAAATACTCTAAAATCAATGGGGTGGTTCCATAATACCCGCAGTGTTCCA
>NW_019384303.1:550222-557611 GCF_000671375.1 Centruroides sculpturatus
TTATTTACTAATGCAAAATAGAAAGTGATTGCCTATGCTGATAATATTAAATTATTAAATCAAGACCCTTCAGTTTTACAATTCAACCTTAATATATTATCTCCAGTATTCTCCAAAGTTAATTTAAAAATTAATTTTCCAAAGCTCAAGTATCTTCAGCCGATATTTCACAAGAATAAAGATTCATTCCTTCTGGACTGGAAAATTGCTTGTATCCAAATTGTTACGTCTAAAAATAAACAGTTTTACAGAAATGTACCAAATTCAGGGGCATCGAGAGCTTGTATAGCGAACCAATTCCATGTATTTTTTATATTTTTGAAGAAATAATATACATAGAACGTATTTATTAATAAAAAACAGGATTAAAGATTTCATTTTCTGTTAGTAAAAGCAATATTAATTTTATAGGTGAGGAACCACTAAGTTTTCTCTGGATCCAGGGAAAATCCCCAGCTCCTCTCGACAGCCCTGATCAAAATTGTCGATTCTCAGTAGAAAAATCGCCTTATGTAAACAGGTTGACATAGAACGAAATTCACAGATTAAATTAATATAACAACAAACTACTCGTTTCCAAACAATCTAATAAAATTCCAGATTTTATTTCAGGTACGAAAATATTTTATAGTAACGTTTTATTTTCATAATTTCTCTTTTTTTCTTTCGAATTATTTCTTCTACTTTTAGTACGTGATTTCTTTTCGCGTTCGGAATCGCATTGCTTTAATATAACCCTCGTCTCTTTATCGTAACATTCACTTTTCGGAATCTAAAATTCAATAGAAATTCTTTATACCAATTGATTTTAAACAATTATTACCGTATTTGTAAATGTCTAAATACAGTAATTGTGTATTCCTCGCTGGTTGAGGTTTTCTTAAGAGGAAGAATTGTTAGGCAATCGCCAGTTTCTCTCTCTTCCTCCAATTCTTCACATTCTTTCATTTCTTTTGAAGCTGTTTTCTTTTTCATTGGTGTTTTTTGCAAATTTTTTCTGCTCGTTCCCTCCTTAAAATTAATGAATTAATTAATAATCTTGATATAAACTACTTCTAGTTATTCAGTACCTTAAACAATAAGTAATGGATTCTACACAAGTTTAATTGAGGACAATCTGTTTTCGGTGATCGCGGGAATTTTCTAATACGGCATTAAAGTTATTGCCGTTACATGATGTAATTGATTCGGATTTTAAGATTTTTTGCAGTGATAAAAATTATAATGTAGAGTGGAACAAAAGTCAGCTAACCGAGATACTAGAATGTTTATTGAGTTAGTTAATTGACTTTTGTCACCTTGGATTGCCTATTTTATTTGCATGTTTTTTTAACAAATAATTGCTTGATATATGGAGAATTTTCCACGCAATTAATATTTATCTTTTTTAAATTATTTCTCACGGATTTACAACAGAATTTTTACCTTTTTGTTTGTTGTTTTACAAATTTTGGGTTTGCTTTTTGTCTCGCTCTCCTGTTTATCAGAATTCGCCGTCTTTCTTCTCTTCTTTGGACAACCGCAATCCTCAATCTCCAACGTAATCTTCCTCTTACTATTTAACTAAAACAAATACAAGAATAAATACAAATTTGCTTAGCAGTGAAATCAAATTATTTTTAAACTTACTTGTTTAACGTCTTTTATTTCGTTTTCGTTGGATTTTTCTTCTTGTTTTGCTTCCGTGCACTGAAAGAATCAAATAATTAAGTTATAATTTGTATTCCTTTCGTAAAGAAATCCTCTGAACAAACTTTAAACATTTATAACCGAAGTCTGAGTGCCGATTGTCTTGAATTCCTTTTTGTTTTTGTCAGGCTGATCGCGACTTTTACTAGAATCTTTTTCCTGTAAAATGAATAAGGGTTTGTTACTTTGTTTCAATGTTGATTACTATAATAAACACCCTTCAAAGTCCAATCTTACGGCATTTTCCGCAAAAAGACTCCAAAAAAAGTCCATTTCTCGCAGACACCAGAATCAACAATAAGAGTTGTTAGTCTACACAATAAAGAAGTTATAAGAGTATTGTTTAAATAAATGTTAATTGTTCTTAAAATATATTTGACGTAAATTTTATCCGATTGAACGATAAAGTTGTAACTTCAGTTATCTTTGCTAATCGAATATTTCTAAAAAATTCTTTTCGTATTAGAATGATTTACTAATTAAAATTAATAAAATGAGACAATATGTAAAGAATATATCTTTATAATATTCTTTAAGTATGGTCGAAAAGTTTTAGGACTGATTCATTGTCGATACAACTAAAACTGAACGTATTGGAAAATATGTCACTAGCAGATGAGCCCTGCATTGCTCGGGCAAAGAATAAAAACAACAAACATTAAGATTATTTCGTAGTTCTAACCCTTTTATTATATTATATTATATGGTATTTAATTTATATAACAACAAAGTTTATCACAAGTGCAGAGTCTAACGCATTTTAAAAATTCTTTAAATTGTGTACAGTAGAGGAATAAAAAATTTTTAAAATGTGTTAAATTCGGCACTCGGTGTGATAAACTCTTACACAAAATAACGTTTGTATTTATATAAATGAAAATACTATGATATAACAAATATTAAAACGAAAACCACATACAAAATTTGGTTACTTTACCCTATCATTGTCACGTTTACCACGATACTCGCTCGGATGGTACGAAATGGCACAATTTCATTAGTCAAGTAGACAGGAATTGAAATTTTTTCAGATATTATAATTTTTTTCTAATGTTATCTCTAAGAAACTGTTCCATTCACAGTCGAATATCAAGTGGTCATCTGACAACGAATCAGATTTCGCAAAAAAAACGGAACAAATATTTAAACTCGGCACCCTTGAAAAGTACTTAAATCATATTTTGTGCAGGCTGATAACCTCGTATTAGGCGTATTTTCTACGAGGTTCCAGACAAGATTCGAAATCAAATTAATTGTATGTTATATAAAAGAAGGAAATTGTTACCGTTAACAGTGCCGTAACTAAGCAGGTGCAACAGGTGCACCCGCACAGGGCCCACTTGAAAGAGGGGCCCAAAATGCATGTATTTGTTTTATTACTTTCCCAAACCTAATTAATTAAGGGGCCTAAATACAAATTCCTGCACGGCACAGGAATGGCTAGTTACGGCACTGACCGTTAAATCAGAACAAAGGTCGTGTAAGTTATTTAGGAGAGAGGAAAAAACCGTAGTTGTCCTCTCAGCGCGGAGATAAACGATGTGATGGATCATGGAGGAATATGTCCACCCGGAGAGATGAAACTTTGACACCAGCGCTCATGTACTGTACAGTACAATCGATCTGAGTTAGAAAATTGGTAAGAGGGAAAGAGCTGATGGTCAAAAGACATCGCGCTAGATTCAGTGGCGGATTTAGCACTTGAGAGGCCCCAGGCGCAATTCAATTTTGAGGCCTCTTTTAAATATTTTCACTACCCCTACACTCTGTAGTGTGCATTCTACGCGTACGTTTTTTTTTTTTTTAACTCTGGTAAGCACTATACCGGTGGTCAAAAAAAGTGAGACAGAGAAATAACATTGAAAATTAACCAATATAAAATTACAACTGCCTGGCTGTATTTAAAAGGTTACTGATGTTCAGATTTAGTAGATTTTACTATTATTTGATAAATAATTAAGGGTAATTTAATTTAGGGGCTACTGTTAAATTATTAATTATTTTTATTATGAAAAAAATTATTAATTAAAATAATTTGTTTTTATTTTGAGAGCTGAATTTTGAGGCCTTTTGAGACCCCAGGCGCGCGCCTGTGCAGAAATCCGCCACTGGTTAGATCGTTGTAATTCTAAAACGTCAGAAAAAAGGCAATGGATGTAAAATATGAGTGCGGGTTTCATAGTTTCATCAAGCTCTCCCAGTCAGAGTCGACGGATGGTATCAAATAGACTATCCGAAATGAACCTTTCTTGCGACTCGAACTGGTCTCGGTTTTCACCCGGAGACAGGGGAAGCAAGATGAGGAAAGTTGAGCCAATCGGAAAAGTTGAGAAATCGAGAAAAGCTATAAAAACACGGACTTCAAGATCGAGTGTGCAGTTCCTCCGGATTATATACATCTGTCTGAACCTTGTGCCATTAGGTGAACAAAAGTGATATCTACTGCATCACCCTATCCTGCCTATCGATTCTCGACTTAGAATTTCATCGAAACATTCGCCTGCCACCTCCACGAGACTGTCCAGGAGCTGCCGTCATCGTTCCTAGGAGAAGATCATCTAATCTCCGACTGAACTCTATCTATACCACACGGTTTAATTAAAGAATGAATACTTGTAACTGTCTTGAAAACATCGGTTTAAAGAATGAAACTGTCTTGTAAACATCCTTTTTGTAAACTCGTCGACCTCATGGTGGAGATTAGGGACTTAAAATCCCACTTCTCGGACATCACTGTAAGTTCGTCGATTGGGGGTTTTATTCCCTCACGTCGGGATGGACTAAAGTCTACTCGTATGTGGATGGCGGTTTAGGAGGCAGGAAAAGACAAGTGTTTCACAAAGAAACCGTTTATTTTTTTCGGAGATCATGCTTACAAATGCTTGACAAGGTCCCAGATCTCGGTTGAATGTCTCTAGTAGTTTTCTTTTCGTCTCGCGATGGTGGAGCCCCGGAGCGATGGCGAATTAGAGTTCGAAGTAGTAAAGTAACACTAGATAGCGGCGAGCGGAAGCACCAAGAGAAAAGGGCGACGATGTCTGAGTCAGGTGTCGCCGACTCGATACTTATATAACTTGTTTTCTTCATGGTTTAACTTAACAAATTTTATATTTTTCTTTTTAAATCCCCCCTTTTATGGACTATTTCCGGGCCTCACATTTTTGTCTCAATAAACGAGTTTTATGCCTCTCAATAAACGAGTTTTGTCCTCTTTTCCTCCTCAGCACCACTCACATATGCAATCCGATTGCATATATGAGTGGTGCTGAGGGTCAGGATGGTCTAAGGCTTAGACCATCCTGACGCGAAAGTAACATTCCCCCCCTGACAATCTGCGAAACTCATGTTTCCTATTCCAATGCCACCATACTGCTGGTCCGATAAAAAGAAGAGACCGTTGCGGAAGGGGGTTGAAATAATTCGACCAAAAGTAGTCGTTGACCTCCTGTCGGAAGAGAGGACAGTCAACGACTATTAATTAATACTGGTCTACTATTAATATTTGAAAAGTGATCCGTGTTAGATGGGTTGTGATGATCCCGCACGTGATCGAAGTAGCTAACCTTAACTTCTGAAAGACTTCGTATGACTTGTTTAAATAAAAAAAATCTTGTAGAAATGCTAGAATAATTGCTTTTATGTGGTAATAGTGTTTAAATTTTGGCAATATAATGTATAAACTACGTAGGAAGTATGTTCTCGTAAATAGAAAAATTATTGGGCTGCAATTTGAAAAAATTGTAACCTATAAATTCCAACTGTTGTCCCATGTTTGTCTGTCTCTGTCTGTCCTTTCTTAATCTTGAGAAAGGGGTGAGATAGATAAAAGTCGAGATTAGAAGTAAAATGCTTAGGGGCAGGAGGCCCAGATTAACTACATATGAACATCGGGTTTGAAATGAATGTTATATTATTTCGATTCAAAATTTTCCCCTGAACGATGTTAAATAAACCGTGCAGTGGCGTGCCGTCATTGGAAGCGGTGGATGCGCCGCTTCCCTTGTATTTCTAAAAAATAAATACATATTAATTTTAATTATATGAAAATAATCGCACAATATTTTATTATAACCGCATTATGTATCTTATTACAAATTTCTATACTATACGTAAAAAAAATAAGATCGCTATTGTATATTCGAATATTAGTGGCGGAGTGCCTGTATTGTCAGCATCCAAAACGCCAGATTCGCGCACGCGCTTTACAGAGCACCAACCTCACCCAGTTTAGCCGGTGGAAGCCTAGGCCCTCGGGTGGATGCTACACGTATACCGCATCCAATTCTATCCAGGGCCGATTCTGGGCTGTTAGCTGCCTGCCCGCTAGATATTTGGCCGCCCTCCCCCCATTATGTGAATCACGAGTAGATTTATAACCTAACCCAACCGATAAGAATTTACTGGTATGTTTTTATGATAGTTTTCTGTATAGTTGACAGGAGTTTTAAAAAATCCATTAAAATATTTGATATTTTTATTCCTCTCTCCGATTTTATATTACTCACGGATTTCAATGTTAAACCAGTGATATTGCAATTTCGTATGTCCCATCTCTAAGGGGATGTAGAAAAAAACGTGTATAATTCTTGTACAATGTTAAAAAATAAACTGTTACTTTGACAGCATTTACAACTAAACTTAATGAATTAGAGAGATGCACGAGATACAGAAAAAGCTCTAGAATTTATTTTCCTTAAATTTACGATTTATGTATCCTTTTGTCAAAAAAAATTTGTCTTTCCACTTTTTTTTTCCGAGACTACAAATATTCGAGTACAAAGTAACCGGTTTCGACTTATTTCTACTTAAGAAGTAGTTAAATTTAAGTAGAATTAGAAGTAGAATTATTTCTTAAGAAGTAGTTAAATAATTAAGCGATTAGGGAATTGGGGACATAAACAAAACCCTGGTGAAAGAGCCGAAATTTTACTTAAACCATCTCTAGCCGAGTACAGTGGAGACTGATTTCTTCGTATTATTAATGTAATAAAGACAGAAATTTTTCCAGTTCGACGAGAGTGACCGAAAAGTTGTAAATTTTGGAAATTTCTGAGGACACTTGGTCTTAAAACGAATTAGTTAGAAAACAAATGACTATTAAGTTTAACATATTTAGACTTTTACAGCTATGGTGAGAAACATTTATAATCTACAACAGCCCTGTCGCGTCCTTTCAGATATACTAGTGATGCGACAAAAGAGGTATTTGACATTGACCAGTATCGGCACCCTGGGGATTTGGCAGTCCGCGTGTATGCACGCTCTGCAACCGTCTTCAATTCCATCCATTAGCCCCTCGTAGGGAGCTATTTGACTAAGCGCATTGTTTTAAGATTTAAAAAGTAAAAAATATTTTATATTTTTACGTACGTTTCTTTACGAAGCTATATTTAATTATAATTTTCTTTAAAAGTATATTCGTACAATTGAAAAATATTTTGTACCAGGTATGTACCGGTACATCCACCACATATTTTATTTCACGAAGTAAGTTTTTATTATTTTATTTTTAATTGTAGCCCTTATATCGTGGTTAGCGATTCGGAATGTAATTGCGATATTAAAAATGCATTTAGAGAAGTCTACGGTTTTTACTGGCTTATCGAATAAACGATACGAATGGACCCTAGACCATCACTGACGCGCAATTGACTGATTGCCCCTGGATGTCGGCTTCTTACAGAAACACAGCTTCCCTAT
>NW_019384303.1:562455-566903 GCF_000671375.1 Centruroides sculpturatus
GTATATATATACATATAAATAATTTTTTTAAATTTAATAACTATTAAGTATTTTAAATGAACATAGTAATGAAAAAAGTTACAAGCTTTTAAATTACTTAAAATATTTTATGAAAGTATCTTATACATTTGTAAACAAGGAATTATTGTGGAATAGATCAGCGATGTCCAACCTGCGGTCCACTCAATGTTTTTGTGTGGCCCTTTTAAAACAGTAATTATCTTGTATAGATTTTTATTATAATGAAATATTACATGTATAGTTAAATACATTAATATGATGTATAACACCTTATCATGTACTGTATACTCAGAAATTAAAACAGTAAACAATTTCAGTTGGACAACACTGGAACAGACTAACATTATCAACTCAATTACTTTTAATATCAAACTTTAATATTAGCAGTAACTGATTTACTGACTGACAATGAAGGCTGTTTCTTTTTCAACTTCCAACAGTCCATAAAACAAAGACAAATATAAATAACAAAAATGAATTTATTACCAAAAGTTAGGTATAAACATGGTTACTTTTTGACATAATCACCATGAAGATTGAGGCATTTGTCATATCTGTGGATGAGCTTTTCCATCCCCTCTTCATAGAATGTTGAGGCCAGTGAATTGAGATGGCCTTAATGACATTGTTTTGAAGATTGTCATTAGTCTCAAACCTCTGCATCTTAGCCATGTTTTCAGTTCAGGAAAAAGGTGGAAGTCTTCACACATTAAAAAGTTTCAAGCTTAGTAGTGGAAGTCTGAAAAGTAGAAGTCTTCATCACCTTTAAACACCCAGCATATAACCCCAATTTAGCACTGAGCGATTTCTATCTCTTTCCTGAACTGAAAATGTGGCTAGGAGGCAGAGGTTCAAGACTAATGATAATCTTCAGAATAACGTTAGGGCCCATCTCAAGTCATTAGCAGCAACATTCTATGAAGAGGGGATTCCACAGATAGACAAATGCCTCAATCTTCATGGTGATTATGTTGAAAAATAACCATGTTTTGGTTACCATACTTTCTGGCGTATAAGATGACCCCAACTTTTACAGTTAAAATATAGAGTTTGGGATATACTCGCCATATATGATGACACCCGGCATATAAGATGACCCCCAACTTTTGAGAAGATTTTCCTGGGTTAAAAAGTCATCTTATACGCTGGAAAATACGGTACTTTTCAACATAATCTACGTAATAAACTAAACTTTTGGTAATAAATTCATTTTGTTATTTACATTTGTCTCTGTTTTATGAACCATCAGAGGTTGAAAAAGAAACAACCCCCATATTAAATTTATTAATTGTTAAAATGATTTGGCATACTACTCATATTATTAACATCATAATCTATTCATCATGTCAATAATTAAGATTAATTTAGAACAATTTAACTGTCTGGTAAATTCATCTTACTTCAATTATACAAACAGACAAACAATGACTAAGACAAGAAATATTTAAAAGTGTTTCCTTTTATTTTATAACAGACATTGAAAGTTAATCTTAAATTTTTAATATAAAAATATAAACCATGAAAAAATATATACAGTTTTAGATAGAAACAATGAAAAACAGATCAATAATTTTGAAGATTCTATAATAATAATAACTCTCCTGTGGTCATCACCTGAGTCGTGGAAGGAGAGTCCAGTAATTTTACTGATCCATAGAGCAATGCAGGCTGGAGCACAAGCTCCTGATAGGGACACCCATGCCAGTAAGGTCTATGGATGTGTACACTACGAAAACAACAAAATAAATTATTTACAAACAACGAAAAAAACTATAACAGACAAATAAGTACCAAAACAAACACTGATACACAGCACAGTGGCACACCAAGAGAACAAGAACTCACAACTTATTGGTCTTTTCTTTGGTCCAGTGCTGTTACACACAATGCTGATGCAGGCTGGATCGAGGAAGACAACAGAAACTTGCACAACATACCAACTATGCCCTGTGCTGAAATAAACCTACACGACATCCTCTACACTGTTAACAGAACACACAACTGGAAGACACCTGGTGTAGACAACATTCACAATTTCTGGTATAAAAAGTTTACATCACTGCATATATAAATAAACATCTCCAAACCCGATATCCAATATAGTAAGACACCAACCGAATGCCGTAAATTAATCGGGCTATTTTAATGCTAAATTCAAAATAAATTACGTAATTTTTCTCCCAGCGGTTCCAAATTATTTAAATTATTTAATATATTTATAATTATTAATTTTAATAAGAGATGGCACCTAAAGCTTACCTCTAGTGCCAAATTAATTACGTAATTTATTTAGAATTTAGCATTAAAATAGCCCGATTAATTTACGGCATTCGGTTGGTGTCTTACTATATTGGATATCGGGTTTGGAGATGTTTATTTATATATGCAGTGATGTAAACTTTTTATACCAGAAATTGTGAATGTTGTCTACACCAGGTGTCTTCCAGTTGTGTGTTCTGTTAACAGTGTAGAGGATGTCGTGTAGGTTTATTTCAGCACAGGGCATAGTTAGTATGTTGTGCAAGTTTCTGTTGTCTTCCTCGATCCAGCCTGCATCAGCATTGTGTGTAACAGCACTGGACCAAAGAAAAGACCAATAAGTTGTGAGTTCTTGTTCTCTTGGTGTGCCACTGTGCTGTGTATCAGTGTTTGTTTTGGTACTTATTTGTCTGTTATAGTTTTTTTCGTTGTTTGTAAATAATTTATTTTGTTGTTTTCGTAGTGTACACATCCATAGACCTTACTGGCATGGGTGTCCCTATCAGGAGCTTGTGCTCCAGCCTGCATTGCTCTATGGATCAGTAAAATTACTGGACTCTCCTTCCACGACTCAGGTGATGACCACAGGAGAGTTATTATTATTATAGAATCTTCAAAATTATTGATCTGCTTTTCATTGTTTCTATCTAAAACTGTATATATTTTTTCATGGTTTATATTTTTATATTAAAAATTTAAGATTAACTTTCAATGTCTGTTATAAAATAAAAGGAAACACTTTTAAATATTTCTTGTCTTAGTCATTGTTTGTCTGTTTGTATAATTGAAGTAAGATGAATTTACCAGACAGTTAAATTGTTCTAAATTAATCTTAATTATTGACATGATGAATAGATTATGATGTTAATAATATGAGTAGTATGCCAAATCATTTTAACAATTAATAAATTTAATATGGGGGTTGTTTCTTTTTCAACCTCTGATGGTTCATAAAACAGAGACAAATGTAAATAACAAAATGAATTTATTACCAAAAGTTTAGTTTATTACGTAGATTATGTTGAAAAGTACCGTATTTTCCAGCGTATAAGATGACTTTTTAACCCAGGAAAATCTTCTCAAAAGTTGGGGGTCATCTTATATGCCGGGTGTCATCATATATGGCGAGTATATCCCAAACTCTATATTTTAACTGTAAAAGTTGGGGTCATCTTATACGCCAGAAAGTATGGTAACCAAAACATGGTTATTTTTCAACATAATCACCATGAAGATTGAGGCATTTGTCTATCTGTGGAATCCCCTCTTCATAGAATGTTGCTGCTAATGACTTGAGATGGGCCCTAACGTTATTCTGAAGATTATCATTAGTCTTGAACCTCTGCCTCCTAGCCACATTTTCAGTTCAGGAAAGAGATAGAAATCGCTCAGTGCTAAATTGGGGTTATATGCTGGGTGTTTAAAGGTGATGAAGACTTCTACTTTTCAGACTTCCACTACTAAGCTTGAAACTTTTTAATGTGTGAAGACTTCCACCTTTTTCCTGAACTGAAAACATGGCTAAGATGCAGAGGTTTGAGACTAATGACAATCTTCAAAACAATGTCATTAAGGCCATCTCAATTCACTGGCCTCAACATTCTATGAAGAGGGGATGGAAAAGCTCATCCACAGATATGACAAATGCCTCAATCTTCATGGTGATTATGTCAAAAAGTAACCATGTTTATACCTAACTTTTGGTAATAAATTCATTTTTGTTATTTATATTTGTCTTTGTTTTATGGACTGTTGGAAGTTGAAAAAGAAACAGCCTTCATTGTCAGTCAGTAAATCAGTTACTGCTAATATTAAAGTTTGATATTAAAAGTAATTGAGTTGATAATGTTAGTCTGTTCCAGTGTTGTCCAACTGAAATTGTTTACTGTTTTAATTTCTGAGTATACAGTACATGATAAGGTGTTATACATCATATTAATGTATTTAACTATACATGTAATATTTCATTATAATAAAAATCTATACAAGATAATTACTGTTTTAAAAGGGCCACACAAAAACATTGAGTGGACCGCAGGTTGGACATCGCTGATCTATTCCACAATAATTCCTTGTTTACAAATGTATAAGATACTTTCATAAAATATTTTAAGTAATTTAAAAGCTTGTAACTTTTTTCATTACTATTGCAAAATCTTCTTTCTTCA